>NC_138086.1:82995291-83280451 GCF_964212035.1 Myotis nattereri
AGACAGAGGAAGGAGAGAGCCACTGACTGGTGTTCTCTCAGGAAGTGCCTGCAGCCCCAGTGGCCGGTGTCGGGATCTGGAAGCTGTAAGCCGGGGCGTGTGGACGAGGTCCAGTGAGTCGCAAACGGGGCTGCTGGGGGCGGGAGGACAGCGTGCTGATCCCGGGCAGGTATTGGGGGGGGGGGGCTCTGACCACGGCAGGCCTGACTGCAGGTGGACTGCCTGGGGGGCGGGCCCAGCCTCCCTGAGCCTTCACTTGCCAGTGTCCCCCGAGGCAGATGTCCCCCGACAGGGCTAACGGGGGAAGCAGGGTCCCTCGCCCACCATCCTGGGGTGCTGGTGCCAAGGCCCCCCCATCTGTGGCCACAGAACCTGCCGCCCAGGACCAGACGGAGAGAGTTGCCTCCCATACATGGGCTCGCCCACTGCAAACACGCAACTGGGACAGTCCCTCTTCGCGCTCACGTGGTGCGTGTTTACTGTGAGTCAACAGCCCCTGGGACACGCGTGCGGCCCGACCTGTGAACTGCTGCCACGCAGGACATTCGTGGGGCCTCGCTTCGCTGGGAGGGCTCCTGTGGGGGCACGGGGACCGGTCCTTGTCCTTCTTCTCAGAACCGTGTCCACGGACTTCGTGGCCGTCGCGATGGAGCCGGTGCTGAGGGCGGGGGGGCAGTCCTCACGCACCTGCCCCCCCGCCCCCCAGTGTGAATGCAGAGGGAGCACAGGGGCGCAAGGAGCCAGCGGGGACCGTGGGCGGCGCGGCCGGAGGGCCCCCAGGTCCGTGCAGGGGCCACAAGGCAGAGGCTATGGGATCAGAGCTTGGCCCAGCTTTGGGGGGTCCAGCTTGTCCGAGTCCCAGAGCAGCGGGGCATCAGGGGGCACGGAGCCCTCAGCCCCGTCCAGCCACGACGTGTCCCCTGGGCCGGCCCCGGCTGTCCAGGTGGGGCTGGGCCTTCAGTGCCGCGTGGGCTCACGGCTGGGCAGGTGGGGTCTCCACAGGCAGCAGCCGAGCCTGGGCCACGGGCAGACCCTCCTCAAGACAAACTGGTCTGTGGTGGTTTCCCGGCCTCCGCCTCCGCCCAGCAGGTGGCGGCCTCCGCCTGGCAACCCTGGCCCCGCCTGGGGACAAAGGCCCGCACGTGAAGACGGCCCTTCGCTGGGAGCCGGACACGGCTGGGACGGCTGGATGGCAGCGCGGGGACGTGTCCGGACGAGGAAGCGCCTCCTCGGTGACCGGCTGCGAGCTTCTCCGTTTCTGCAAAGTGAACGGGATGTTCTCTGATGTCCGTTCCTCGCGGCCGCGGCTCAGGCACCCCCGCTGGCCGCGACCTCGGGAGCGTCCCTCAAGGTCCTGTGAGCCTGGCTCCCGACACCCTGATGTTTACCTTGTCTTCCCTTGGAGCAGTGGTTCTCAACCTTCCTGATGCCGCGACCCTGTAATACAGCTCCTCATGTTGTGGGGACCCCCAATTTCATTGTAACAAATTGAACATAATTAAAGCATAGTGATTAATCACAAAAACAACCTGTAATTACATATGTGTTTTCCGATGGTCCTAGGCGACCCCTGTGAAAGGGTCGTTTGACCCCCAAGGGGTGGTGACCCACAGGTTGAGAACCGCTGCCTTAGAGAGTGGAGCAGCTCAGCTGTGCTGTGGGGCTCTGGCTGGGTCCGGGGGGGGGGGGGGGGGAGGGGGGTGGGGGGAGGGCCGGTCACTGTCCAGAGCAGCAAAGGGTCTGGGACCGAGGCCGACGATGGTCCCGGCCGCTGGGGGGGGGGGGGGGGGGCGGGTCCCGGGGTTCAGGCCTGGAAGGAGGGGACACAGACGGGGGGCTTGTCCGTGCTCTCAGGGCTCCTGGCCTCCCCTCCCCTTCTCTCTCCACTTGTCATGATCGTTCAGCTTCCTGGTGGGGACACGGGCGCCCGCGGTGGGTGTGGCCGTGACGTCAGCAGGGCGGTTTCCAGGGTGAAGCAGGTGCCCGTGTGACAGCCTCGTGAGGGACGCCGACCACGGCCGGTCCCCTTCCCCCGCCTTTTCTGTGCAGTTTGTGGATGAGAAAACACGATCTGGGCGTCGCATCTTACAGCAAAGTGCTCAGCCCAGCTTCCAGCAGGCTCCCCGGCGACCTCGTCTACAAGGGCTCCTGTGGGGACGACGTGTGGCCTCGCACGTGGACAGTCTCGGTCGCGAGAACAGTGTCACCTGCATCCGCCGCGTACCCAGCGTGGGCTGTGGAGAGAACACGTGCCGGCCACCATGAGGCTCCCCCCAACAAGGCCCCCACACGAGGCCCCCCCCATGAGTCCCCCCCACGAGGCCCCTCCCCCATGAGGCCCCCCCACAAGGCACCCCGAGCTGCGAGTCCTTTTTACAGAAATCTCTGCTTTCCGTCGGCACCGTCTCCTTCTGCACCGACAGCGCCCGCCCGCCATCCGCGGTGCCAGACATGCGAGCCCTGGCAGCGGGCTCTCGGTCATTTTAATGAGACCATTACACACAGATCGCGTGTCCTGTCACCTCAAAATCAAAGGCACAGTAACAACCAAGTACCACCGGCTATATGGAGAGTTATCCTAACAACTGTTAAGAAAAACCTCACGCCCGGCCCGGTGGCTCAATGGTTAGGGCACTGAGGGCGAGCCTATGACATGCGTGTCAGAGGTGACACGTGAACTCATTTTTTTGGTTGATTTTTCTTTGTTAAATGGCATTTAAATATATAAACTAAATATCAAAAATATAAGTCTTTGTTTTACTCTGGTTGCAAAGATCAAAAAATTTCTATATGTGACACGGCACCAGAGTTAGGTTAGGGTTTTTCAAAACGCTGGCACGCCGCGCTCAGAAGGTTCGCCATCCCTGGGCTAGGGTATGGGCTTGTGCTAATTCGAGGGTCTCAGGTTCGATTCCCAGCGAAGGCCCCGCACCTCGGTTGCAGGCTCGACTCCAGCCCGTCGGGGAGTGTGCGGGAGGCAGCCAACCCACGTCTCTCTCACACGGATGTTCCTCTCTCTCTCTCTTTCTCTCCCCGTCCCTTCCACTCTAAAAATCAACGGACGAAATTCCCGCGGGTGAGGATTAAAGTCTCCAAAAGGCCCGGCGGCTGCCTCACTGCAGAGCAGGAGGGGCTGCTCCGTGGTGCGGCTGCGGGAAGCAGCCGATCTGCGCGGCCGGGCTGAGCTGCGCACATGCCCCTCGCCGGCGGCAGGGCAGCCCCGGGCCCGCGGGGCGCTTTCCTCGGTGAGAAAGGCCGGCCGCACGCGGAGTCCTTGTTATAAACCAACCGCGCTCCCGCCTGGCCTCGGCTCAGGTCACACACGTCCTGCGGCGGCGGCTCAGCCCCCGGTGCCCTGGTTCCGGGCTGCTGGTGGCGCGGTTGGCGGTGAGGGTGAGGGCTCGTGGGGGGGGGGTCCCCACTTGGCCTGGAGGGCTCCTCCTCAGCCCGGGGCTTGGGCGGGAAACACTGATCTGGCCAAAGGCCACTCACGTGGCGACACCTCTGAGCCCATCAGCCCAAAGCAGCCAAAGGTGGTTCTCCCTGATGTTGGGGGACAAGGGCTGCCGCCCCCCCCCCCCCCGGAGCCTGCGGGCAGCGACCTGGGCGGCTCCTCTGGAACAGCACGTCCCTGGACCAGCAGGGCGCCCCACCTCCAACACGTGTTTCCACCCACAGCTGACCTGCCCCCGAGTCCTTGACCCCCGAGTGGGGCCTCCAGCCCGACGCACAGCCACGCCCGACACCCCGGCTGCGAGCGGAGGGCTCGCTGCTCAGCCGGCCTCTTCCATCCACACCCCGCTTCTCCGCACCTTCACCTTCCTCCCTCACCGCTCCTCGGGCTCCGGTATTATTATTATTATTATTATTATTATTATTATCATCATCATCATCATTCCTCCTCCTCCTCCTTCTCCTCCTCCCCCCCCCCCCACAGGTCCACGCTCCACCCACTGCGCACACCGGCCAGGGCACCACCTGAAGGCATCGTGGCTGAGGCTGGAGGGGCAGTGACTGCGGCGGGAGACGTCCTGCATCGGCCCACTGGGCAGCCCTGAGCACCACGGCCGGGGGCTCAAGCCGCCTGCCCACGTCCTCACAGGGTCCTCCCTGCGCCTGTCCTCCTTCCCTCCCCATGAGGACAGCGTCCTATCTGATTGTCTCTGTAAACACCCTACATCCAGAGAAGGCCCCGTCCTCAGTGCTGGGGTTAGGGCTTCAACATAGGAATTGGGGGGGGGGGGGTGCAATTCAACCCGACACGCGGTGTCAGGAGGGCCAAGTCACGCTGATTTGTAATGAAGGGGGTCACTCTCATGGTCGCAGTGAGGTGGACTCACCCGTTCCACTGCATACAGACCAGCCGCCACACGCTAGTCACGCGTTAGCCACGTGACACTGCCAGTACCAGAGACCTCCCGCTGGGCCACCTGTGACATGCGAGGGAGCGCCTTACCCTGGGGTTACGAACCGTAGACGCAGCGCCGGGGACAGCGCCCGGGAACACGCTCGGGGAAGAGAACACTTCCCGTGGGGGCACGAGGCAGCCTCCGCGTGGGGGGGGGGGACGACACCGGGAACGCCGGGGGGACACCGGGAACGCCGGGGGGACACCGGGAACGCCGGGGGGGACGCTGGGAACGCCGGGGGGACGCCGGGAACGCCGGGGGGACGCCGGGAACGCCGGGGGGGACGCTGGGAACGCCAGGGGGGACGCTGGGAACGCCGGGGGGACACTGGGAACGCCGGGGGGGACGCTGGGAACGCCGGGGGGACGCTGGGAACGCCGGGGGGACACCGGGAACGCCGGGGGGACGACACCAGGAACGCCGGGGGGGACACTGGGAACGCCAGGGGGGACGACACCGGGAACGCCGGGGGGACACCGGGAACGCCGGGGGGGACGCTGGGAACGCCGGGGGGGACACTGGGAACGCCGGGGGGACACTGGGAACGCCGGGGGGGACGCCGGGAACGCCGGGGGGACACCGGGAACGCCGGGGGGGATGCTGGGAACGCCGGGGGGACACCGGGAACGCCGGGGGGGACGCTGGGAACGCCGGGGGGGACACTGGGAACGCCGGGGGGACACTGGGAACGCCGGGGGGGACGCTGGGAACGCCGGGGGGACACCGGGAACGCCGGGGGGGGGATGCCGGGAACGCCGGGGGGACACCGGGAACGCCGGGGGGGACGCTGGGAACGCCAGGGGGGACACTGGGAACGCCGGGGGGACACTGGGAACGCCGGGGGGGACGCCGGGAACGCCGGGGGGACACCGGGAACGCCGGGGGGGATGCTGGGAACGCCGGGGGGACACCGGGAACGCCGGGGGGACGACACCGGGAACGCCGGGGGGACACCGGGAACGCCGGGGGGGACGCTGGGAACGGCTCGGTCAGGTGTGTGGAGACGTGGGAGGACAGGAAAGCGTTTCCTGCTGCCGTCAGTCACCGAGGCCCCGTGAGAGCCGAACTTCCCTGGATCTTTTACGGGCGTTTCATGCAAAGGAGCTATTCCCACCGCGATGACTCAGCACATGCCAGTGGGAAAGCGCGGACTCCTGGTGCCTCGTCCCACTCTGTGCGTCGGGCTGGCTCTGCAGGAAACAAACAGGATTTGGTTGGAAAAAGGGGAGGGTTTTTAAATCCGGGACGCCGAACACATGCACGCATTCCTTCCATTGTCTTCGCATCGTTTCCTGAGAACTCACCAGGTGCTCTGACCACGACCTTTCCCCGTTGCTGGTGTTTTTTGAACACAGATTTCAGGAAGATCCCATGTTTCAATGCTTCGTGGTAAATGTCTCTGTCGATGCCGTTCTGCTCTATCAGCCTCTCGCCTCCCCGGGGACAGAGTCTGCGCCCCAAGGAGACCGGTCGTCGCCCGTGTCAGGCAGAGCCTGCGTCACGAGCTCACGAGGCCCCGGCTGCTGTTAACAAGCACGGCCGCTGTCTGCGCTTCCTCTCCCTCCGCACGGCCACTCGGAGGTGACAGGCGCCCGGCCGCCGCCCCTTTACGCGAGGAAGGACGGCACCCGGGAGCGCACGCGTGGGGCTCTGCATGGGAGGAGGGAGGAAGCTAAGCCAGGCACCGCAGAAATACATCGCAGCAAGTTCAAAGAGCTACACGTTCCGCACAGAACAAAGCTTTTTACAAAGTTTAAAAAATAAAACATACTTTAGCAAAAATACTACATGAATATGCAATATATGCAAATCAAATAACATAACGTAAGAGGAACGACAGGGTGTGTGTGGAGGCCGGGGTGGAGGGAAGGTGTTCGCTCAGACGAGGTCCTAGAACGCGCTTGGGTGCTGGGTGTGTGGCACTCACTGCACAGCTAATACCATCTCGCTTCTAACCAACCGGCTAACCACCTGTGGCCCAGTGACGATCATGTCAAAAGAACGATGGATTCTGATTAATCCGTTAGTCAATCTCTGCACCCATTACTCACACAATAAAGGGGGGGGGGGAGAGAAAAGGAGAGAGAGCGCACCTGGATGTGGACTGAGCAGGAAGAGACGGAAGGGGAATAAGCAGGGAAGCTCTGTCCCAAGAAAACACAGCAGGACCTGGCTTCTAGCCCAGCAGTGCTGTGTGCGCATGTGTGTGCACGTGTGTGTGTGTGTGTGTATGTGCGTGCGCATACGCACACACACACTCCCACACGGTACGTTTGCAGGTTCCTGAAACCATAAATAAAAGTGGACTCTAAAGTCAGATTCAACTTTTTACTTTTCAAAATGAGAAACTTTATTATAACAGACGCGCGTGGCCTTTCAGAGGGAGAGGCGGCAGCCGTCCTGCAGGGACGAAGAACAGGGACTCGGGAAGCTGGTGCCGGCGGAAGCCCAGGGTCCGATGGCCCGGCGACGGGCGTCTATAGGAAAGGGAAGGGGAACCTTCGCATCAGTGGTTCTCAACCTTCTGGCCCCTTAAATACAGTTCCTCATGTTGTGACCCAACCATAACATTATTTTCGTTGCTACTTCATAACTGTCATGTTGCTACTGTTAGGAATCATCATGTAAATGTCTGACATGCAGGATGGTCTTAGGCGACCCCTGTGAAAGGGTCGTTCCACCGCCAAAGGGGTCGCGACCCACAGGTTGAGAACCGCTGGTCTAAACAGTGTTTCTAGTTTTCCGTCCGCAGTCATGGCACCTCTGTCTGTGACCCCTGCTCCCAGCTCCTGGGAAACACTGTTGCTTGAGGCCGAGGGAAGGTAAGGTCGCTCAGCCTGTTCGAACATCCAGGGGCTCCAGGCCTGGGGCGTGCAGGGGGTTCCCTGGGGGCTCAGGCTCCGTGTGAAGTGGCCCTCCCGCCCCTGCTCCCAGCAGACCTGGGCCCTCAGGCCGTCCTGCGGCCCGCGGCCCCGAGGCCCTCACAGCGCTGGCCAGGCGCACGGAAACTTGGCGTGGACTTTATTTCCTGAACATTTCCGTTTAAAAGAGTTCAAATTCATTATTCAGATTTAACTCTCGTTCAAAAATTACTGATTAAAGGTTTTTTTAATTTAATTCATGGTTGAAAACAAGGTTAGAGCTAGTTAATCTTTGTGACTCATTAGAGACAAAATGGAAAAAAGCTATCTGGCCAGAACAGACCGAGGAGTCCATGCTTTTAAAATCGCTGGAAAACGCGTCCTGCATTTACTCACGCTCCTCCCCAGGCCTGGCCGTGGGCCACAGGCACCAAGACCATCGCCCACCTAGCAGGGAGCCTGCAGGCCCTGCTCCGGGCAGGCCGGGCGCAGAGGAGGGGCCAGGAGAGGGAGGTGGGGTGGCCAGATGGCGCGGCCCCCAGCCACGAGCGGGGGGGGGGGGCGGGGGGCAGGAGGACAGCGACCTGAGGGGGGGGGCTGAGCAGCGACCCACAACGTGCTTTTGCTGGTGTTTGGTTTTAGTCTGTGTCTTAGTGTCGCCAACTGAACCAGCCACAGGCTTCACACGCGCCTGGCATTTCTCTTCTTAGGAAGCCGATGGGCCACCGGCGAGCGCACGTGGCCCCGTGGGCACAGGGTCCCTGCCTCCGAGCCCGGCTGCAGAGGACACTGACCCGCCGGGCCCAGGCCGTGCGGGCGGCTGCCAGGAGGGCAGTGAGGGTCAGTGCAGACGGGGCCGGGCCCGGGGGCTGTGGGTCTCCTCTCGACCCAGGAGCCCCTGTGGGGCAGGGGGAGGGTGGAGGGAGTGAAGGACGGAAGCCGTGAGCTCCGCGGGACCTCTTTCCACGCAGACACAGCGAAGACCTCGCCCTTCCCGCTCCTCAAACCGGGAGGAAAACAAACAAACTCGCTGGCCGCCTCCCCCGCGGGTCAGTGTGCAGACGCTCATTGTTTTGTGCCTTTGGATTTGGGGTGAAAAACGCAATTTGTTTCTTTGAGGGACTTTTAGGGGTTTTCCAAGGCCAAAGCCACACAAGGGCCAGCAGCACGGCGACCTGCCCTCGTCCGTCTCCAGCTCCTCTAACAAAGCGGGGTGCCCTTGGGAATACAGGGGAGCGGGCGTCCTGAAGTCGGGGTGTTTTTAAAGCTCAAGCAGGTCGTTCAGGGGCCGCAGCCGCCCCTCGTGGGACGCACCTGGTTCGAGGTGCGCGGTCAGCGGTCGCCGGTGGGAAGCGACCCTGGGAATGAGCTGAGTGTCTGTTTTCACGCACGACGCCGGCCACGCACCAAAGCCCGCGAGGCTCCCGCCGGCAGAGAGGGGTGCGGCCCAAAGACAAGGCTCCAGAAGGAGGAAGCCCGCGGGCGAGGGGCTGGGCCTCGTGTGCCGACGTGAAATACCTGCGACTACGTCCAGGACAAGGAAGAGGAGACAGGACCAGTCACGGAAGCTCCGCGGACGTTCTGGAATTTAGCAAAAGCATCAAAACATAACCCAGAGGGAGGGCTGGGCAACACGCTGGACACAATCAGAGCAAAAGAGGGTAAAAGACACAACAGAGACAAGAACAGGGAGGCGGCCCCCCCTGGTGCGGCTCAGTGGGTAGAGCGTGGGCCTACGGACTGACGGTCCCGGGTTCGATTCCCGATCAGGGCACATGCCTGAGTTTCGGGTTCAATCCCCAGTGTGGTTCTCTCTCATCACTGACGTTTCTCTCTCTCTCTCCCTTCCTCCTGAAATCAACAGACATTTATTCTTTTAAAAAAGAACAGGGAGATGTGTGGGTGGGAAAGATGCTGAGATGCCGTGAGAGGAAAGAGGGGGAGGAGGGGGAGGGGGAGGGGAGGAGGAGGAGGAGGGGGAGGGGGAGAGGAGGAGGAGGGGGAGGAGGGGGAAGAGGGGGAGGAGGAGAGGGAGGAGGGGGAGGGGGAGGAGGAGGAGGAGGGGGAGGAGGAGGAGGGAAGAGGAAGAGGAGGAGGAGGGGGAAGAGGGGGAGGAGGGGGAAGAGGGGGAGGAGGAGAGGGAGGAGGGGGAGGGGGAGGAGGAGGAGGGGGAGGAGGAGGAGGAAGAGGAAGAGGAGGAGGAGGGGGAAGAGGGGGAGGAGGGGGAAGAGAGGGAGGAGGGGGGAAGAGGGGGAGGAGGAGAGGGAGGAGGGGGAGGGGGAGGAGGAGGAGGGGGAGGAAGAGGAGGAGGAGGGGGAAGAGGGGGAGGAGGGAGAGGGGGAGGAGGGAGAGGGGGAGGAGGAGAGGGAAGAGGGGGAGGGGGAGGGGGAGGAGGAAGAGGAGGAGGAGGAGGGGGAGGAGGGGGGAGGGGGAGGAGGAGGAGGAAGAGAAGGAGGAGGGGAAGAGGGGGAGGGGGAGGGGAGGAGGCGGCAGCAGCGGTGTGGATGGAGGCCAGAAGAATCTTAAAACCACCTGAGGCTGCTGAGGCAACAGCCTGTGTCTGTGAGAACGGGCAGAAACCTGGATAAAAGGGTAATTTACCGGGAAACACAGCTTTCCAACATCAACCCCTGCGGCAGCAGAACTCTTCAGCGACCGGCGGCCACAGGGCGCGGCCTGGGCAGCACCCACAGGGTCCACGCTGTGCCCGGCGGCCGCCTCTGGAACCCACCGGCACACACACACTCCAAGGCCACAGCCACGCGCGCAGCTCGGCCCGCAGCGCTGCAAAATACCGGACACGCCCGGGCGCCCAGCAGAGGACAGCGGCTCCTAAACGCGGCCCTCACACAGGGAACACGCAGGGCGCGCCCGGCAGCCACCTGCTGCAGGAGGGCACGTGCGCCACACGCCGACCGGACCGCGTGGCAAAAGCCAGAGCAAACACAGACCCCTGGACGGACACCAGGACGCGGCGCTGAGGGCGGAGGAAGGGGCGCATCTGCCTGGTTCCCTGGAGAGCGGGGCGCCATGTCAGCATCGCACACCTACAGGAACACTGTCCACCACGGGGCGGGCGTCAGAGCAGCGGAGCGAGGGCACCGCAGTCCGGGCGGCCCAGGCCGGGCGAGGGGCCGGCAGATGCTCGCGGGCGGCGTGGGCCAGCGCGTCCCACGCGGGCCGACCGCGCTTGCGCTGTGGAGTCGCAGAGGAAATCTCGAGTGTCGCACCGCGTGCGGCGATTTCCCTTCCCCCTCCCGAGGCGACTGCTTCGCTCGGGCACCCGCGTTTCGCTGTTTGGGGTCAGAAGACGCCGCTGCCCTGCAGTGACTGGGGCGGGGGTGTCGCGGGCGGACGGCGGAAGGACAGGAGCCGTTCCCACCCGCGCCGCCGGCCACGCCGTCCCTGCTGTCAAACCAAATAAACACGCCTGACGCCCGTCTGCGAGGCGACCTCTCCGACCCCAGGGCCGTCCCGGGCTCAGCGGCCGGATTCCTCGGTTGTTTGGTCTGGAGCCGGGCCGGTGGCTCCCGACGCTGAGGGCTCTTGAGGGACAGGCGGGCGGGCGGGCTCTGGGGACGGGCCTGGAGCCAGCGTCCGGCTGCCGCCCAAGGCCCACGCGCCTCCCGCTGGGGCCCGGCTCCGAGGGATGTGACGGGGAGGAGCTCGCACAGCCAGCACCGAGGCCGCCCCCGCCTCTCACCCGCGTGGGCCCACGCGTCCGCCGTGGGCTGCTGTGGCTGGGCCGTCTCCGTGGTAGCCCACCGTGGGAACGTGGCCGTTTCCCTGACCCTGAGCTAACGCGCATCCGGGCTGCGTGCACGTCTCAGCGGCTGTGTCCGTGCGCACACACGCCATGTGCACACATAGGTCTTCGTGTCTCAGGGTCTGGAGCAGACATGTTAGTTCACGTGATAAACTGTCTCCCCGAGGCCGTGGCACTGACACCTCCCAGCCCCAGGCTCTGCCCACAGCGGGTGGGAGGCGCGGAGACACCTGGTCGCCCATTGCTTGTTGCAGCACTGCGGCCCCTCCTTCCACGCCCGCACATACGGGCACTTACAAACACTCTTAAAAGCCCCCCATCTGTTCAAAGGAACCGGCCCAAACCCGCGGGAACGTCCGGAGGGAGGGAGGCGGCGGCTCTGGGGTGACCTCTGATGCCTGTGAGCGTCCTCCACACGGACACTCGGGAAGACGTGTAGGAAATGGGCTGAAACCCCCCGGACTGGAGGGAACCCCTCGCTGTGTGGGTGCTGCCCTGCGGACACCCCCGCACACCTCCAGACCGGGTCCCAGAGCGGGGACAGGTCGGAAGCTGCGGGCAGGGCAGTGACGTTGCCTAACATCAGGCCTTGGGCATCGGCTGTTTAATGGTCAAAATATTTGCTTTCCCTCCCGCTGCCTCCCAGAGAGTTCATCGCAGCCCGAGGGCACTGGGGTTCCAGCTGACCCGAGACTGAAGGCACAGCACAGGTCCTGTGGGGACCTGGCCAAAGGGGGGTGACCCTTGGGGAGCCTCTGCTGCTGTGGCCTCCGTTCGGGGAGCCTCAGACGGGGAGCAGGAGGGACCCCTGTAGGAGCCGGAATTCAGTGACAGCCCAGGCGCGGGCCCAGCTGGGACCAACTCCTGTAACACCGTTTTCTGGCTGCATTTGCAGGAGGCGCCCCGGGAGCTGCTGGTTTCATGGAGGAGCGAGGCCCCGAGGGGCAGGTCCAAGCGGCCAGGCCCCCCTCCCCCGATGGCGAAGCATCGCAGAGAAGTCACAGGCCCTCCCAGATTCAGGTCTTAAAATGCCAGCAGCACGTGGGGCTCAGCCTGCGCCCTGCCTGTGGCTGAGGAGGGCGTGATCGACGGCGAGCTGGCTTTCACAGGAAGGATGGAGGGAGCCCGCCTTTTAACCTCCGACAGCGCGGCCATGTGTCTCAGCCCACGGGAGGGAACCTGCGGTTCCACTAAACGCATTAGTGCGGCCGGCCCGGCCTCGTGGCTGAGCGAGCGCCCACTAGGAACCAGGGCTCACGGTGCCGTCGGTCAGGCACATGCCCCGGCTCCACCCAGTGTGGGGCTGCAGGAGGCTTCTCTCCCGTCACTGGTGTGTCTCTCCCTCCCTCCCTGAGACCAATAAAAAGACCATCAAACGCCTCCACGCAGACCTTCTAAGGCCCACGAAGAGCTGGCTGCCCCAGGGCCCTCTTCCCTGGAGGAGCTGAAGCAGCGCCTTCGGGGCGTCTCCTTTCAGCCCAGCACTGGCCCCCCCAGGACCCCCTGCTCCCCCACCGCCTCCGGACCACAGAAGGGGTCTCTGCGCCCCCCCCCCTCCCCCACGCAGGCTGTTTCCCCGCCCTCCGCCCGCCCCGCGCTCTCCCGGCAGCGAGGGGCACTCCTTGTCGGGAGCGCAGCCGCCACGTCCGGAAGAACGGGGAGTCCTTGCCGCGCCTCTGCTTCGTTTCCAACGGGCACTGGAAATAAACGCCTTGTTTCACAGATTCTGGAGAAGTCGTGATGCTTTTTAGAACCCGACCGAGGTGAGCATCTTGAGCTCTTGGAGGCTGTTACTGTGACAGCGAGACGTTTCGCGCGGGGCCTTCAGCCTCTCCTAGCAGGTGGGGGTGCCCCACTCAGGCCACAGGCTGTTCCGAGTCACGGGCAGCAGGGGAGGCCGTGGCGTGGTGACCCGAGGTCATGGCCTGCTTGGCCCTCTTCCCAGAACGGCAGGGCCCGAGCCTGCGGCCCGCGTGTCCGTGGAGCCCGTCTGGTGGCGGCGGCTGACGCTCAGTACCCCTTCCTCCCAACCGTACAGGGAACGGCTCAAGGAACAGCACGTTCCGGCCTCGCGGAGGTGCCGGCGGCCCTGGCGGCAGAATGGCCCGTCCCCCAAGCAGCACCGCCTCGAGCCGGCCTGGTTCCCGTGTGAACCGCCTGCCTCTGGCTGGGGGCTGGGCTCGGCGCGAGCACCTGTTGTGTCCGGGCCCGGGTCCCAGGTGCGCTGCTGGCAAGTCCCAGCGTTTCCCCGAAGGCGGAAGTCCCGTCAGCGGCTTTTTCCGGAGCTCCTCTCGCTGGCATTCCCCACATTGTTCTAGGTTTTCCCTCACAGGAAACACGGGTAACTCTTCCCACGGTGCAGACGGGCCAAGAGGGAGTGGGAGGCCCGGGACCCCAGGGTCCGTGGTGGACGGAGTGGGGTCCCTATGAGGGGCCCTCCCGCCCCCGGTCCCATCCCAGCCGGTCGGGACCTGGTGCATTGACATAGGAACGGCCTGGCGTGGCTCAGTGGTTGAGCGACACCCCATGAACCAGGTCAGGGTTCGATTCCTGGTCAGGGCACAGGCTTGGGTTGCGGGCTCCATCCCCAGTGTGGGGCGTGCAGGAGGCAGGCAATCCATGGCTCTCTCTCAGCATGGATGTTCCTCTCCCTCCCTCTCCCTTCCTCTCTGAAGTCAATAAAAATACATTAAAAATAAAGGAACAGGAAGCTTCTCAGGCCAGCGGCCTCCCCTCTTGTCCACACCTGCCCAGCACCACAGGGAGGGTCCCCCCTCGCCGCACTGACAACCGCAATGCTCCTTGGCCTTTCCTCGCTGCTGCTGAACGTCAGGAGGTGTAACGTGTACAGCGCCCGTTTTGAGGTGCAGGTCCACAAGTTTGGCCATACGCATGTGCGGCCGTGCCGGGCCCTCCTGAGATCTCCTGTGTGTGATGCTGTGAGGCGGACGCGCCCCAGGGAGCTGCCCTCTGACCACGTCACTGGGAGACGCCGCCCTGTTCACTGCAGGCGCTGCCGGTCCAGCGACAGAGGCTTCACCCCCACGACGTCGCCCGGCGCCCCGCCCGGCCCGCCGCTGCCCGCCTGTCTGTGGCCGCAGCAGGTCAGTCCTGAGTCCGGCTCATGTCCCCAGCAGGACAGCCGCCAGGTCCCTCCATCCTCCAATGGCACGGTGGTTCCCGCCTTGTCTCGGGCTGGGTGGCCCTCCATGGTGTGTAGACTCCACCAGTCCTCCCCCGTCTGGCGTCTGTCCAGGGAGAACTGGGTCGGTCTCAGATCGCGGCTGTGGTGAACACAGGGGCACCGGCGTCTCTTCCGGATCCGGCTGTCATTCTGTGGGATAAATGCCCCCCGAACTGTGGGGCAGTCACGTGACCTGGGGTCTGTCCTCATTGGCTGCGCTGGCCGTGGCCGTGGCTGTGGCCGGGCCCTGGGAGGCCCAGAGCCCAGCACCCGGTGGCACCCAGCAGGCACCCTGGGTCCGGATGCAGAGCTGGCTCCTGCGTGCTGCGCGGGCACGTGAACAGCCTGCAGCCCCTGGGTGTTCAGTCACCCTCAGCACGAGGCCCCTCCCGGGAAGATGGCCAAGCAGGATGGGGTGCTTTGGGGGTGCGATGCTCAGACCCTCACTGTGCCTCCTCCTTCAGACCACACGAGCACCCAGAGGGCAACCCACAAGTCCCTCCACCCCACGGAGGCCCCTTCTGGGCGGTCCCTACAGCCCCTGCTGGGGAAGGGGGGGGGCTGAGTCCCGCCCACCCGTCCCCCTGCAGACCAGACGCCGGGCTCAGGCCCCAGCATCCACGGCCCCTCCTCCCACACCTGCAGCTCAGCTCCGGGTCCGACGCCTGGGCCGCTCTCCTCAGGAGGTAAAAAGCCCCGTTTACGCAGCTGTAAGTGGGTCCTAGGGAGTGCCTGTCCTGTGAGGCCTGAGGGCCACTCTGGCTCTTCCGCTGCCTGTGTCCTGGGTACCGTGTGGTGTGAAATAAACTGCGTCTATGGCGATGTCGCCAAGCCCCCAAAGCATCCAGCACTTCCATCCCGCCCTCATGCTCCGCATGGCGTCCTGGAGAGAGAGGGGTCCGTGCACTTAGAGCAGATGCGTCCTCACGGCAACACTGGGCACAGCCCCTGCCCTGCCTGGGAACATGTCCTGGTGTCGGGAGTTCCAGCCACGGATTCGCTTTCAGTGGTCACATCGGTACAGCCGTTACAGGGTAACCGTGGAAAACGCCAGGAGATACAAAATAAGGCTTTTGCTGGGCCGTCAGGCTCCAAGGAGCAGACTCGCAGCGAATCGGGTGTCTGTCTCCACTTCTCTCCCGGGTCCCAGTCATTACATCGTGAATGCTGTGTGGGGGCCAATACACACTTTACAGCCACAGCACCAACATGAAGAGCGAGTCCCACACGTACATGTATCTAACACACATATTCCCTCTGTGTATACATGCACACGCATGTCTGATCTGTGTATCTACCTGTTGAGCTGGATGTTAGAAGGTGGAAGTGGCTGTTTAGGGAAAGGCTATGTGGGTTGTTTTTCTCTGAAGTTTTTCTCCCATATTTGCTTCTGTGAACACGTATTCCTGACTTAAATAAAAGCAACGCTGCTTCTCCTCACGTCCGTTAGCCTGAGTCCACATGACGGGCAGGCCTCTGGACGCTGGGCTGCAACTGAAATAGAAACAGCGACAGCCAAGACAATGGGCACTTCCCCCGGCCGCACAATGTGAGTGCGTGTGCCACAGCCCAGAACATTCCACGCGCTCACAGCAGGAAACCCCTCAGGCTGAGTGATTCCACCTTAGCTGACAATTTGTTCTAACTTTCCAAGGCTAACCCAGCAGGCAGGCCTTGGCCCCAGGACAGAATATCAAAAACCATCTCAACCCACGCTCCCAACAATGAGCAGGTTCCTGGAGCTCGAATGCGGGCCCGGTGTCTGCGTGCTTATAGTCACAGAGCGGCGTCCCAGACAGGGACCCGGCAGCTCACTGAGCTGGGGCCCAGCACAGCCGGCGCCTGCCAGGGGCTTCGTGCGTTTCTCATCGTGACACCCCTACAGCCTGGGCTGTCGTTACCTTTCGTCCAGCAAAGAGGACGCTGAGGTAGAGATGCGCACAATGACAGTCCCACGAATGGTACAGACACCGGGGGCAGAGGTGACACCCCAGCAGCGAGGTCCCTGGTCCGCGATCTGCAGGCTGACATCCTCCTCTGAGATCAGGGGCCACTGAGGGGGATTCTAAGGGGCCTGTGAGCACGTTACCAAAGTGTTGTGATGAGGTGAGGTGTGGACAAGACAGACAGGAGTGTGCCAAGCAAGAGCCAGTGTGAGTGTGATGACGATGGAGATGGCAGCCGTAAGGATGATGGTGGTGATGATGGTGATGATGGGACAATGATGAGGATTGCAATTGTGATGATGAGGATGGTGACGGTGATAGTTGTGATGGTGATAGCTGTGATGATGATGGTGATGATGGTGGCGGTGATGGTGGTGATGATTGTGGTGGTAACGGTGACAATGGTGGTAGTGATGATGATGATGGTGGTGGTGGTGATGGTGGTGACAGTGATGATGATGCTTGTGATAGTGATGATGGTGGTGATAATGGTGGTGGTGATGATGATGGTGATGATGGTAGTAGTGGTGGTGGTGATGGTGATAATGGTGGTGACAGTGATGATGATGATGATGGTGGTGGTGGTGATGGTGACGGTGATAATGGTGGTGGTGATGATGATGGTAGTGGTGGTAATGGTGGTGGTGGTGGTGAAGATGTGACAGTGATGTTGATGGTGATGGTGACAATGTCAATGATGGTGGTGAAGTTGGATGAGGATGACAATGACCATGGTGACACCAGTAATTGGTGCTTCTAAGCATTGGCCTTACCGACCACAGATGGTGTAAAGAGGGTGAGTAATCAATAGAGGAAAATCCTGACGAGACTGCATCCCAGTAACAGATGGGGAAACTGAGGCTTAAAGGACTTCACTGCCCAGTTCACCAGCCACTAAGGGGAAAGGCCCAGTTGGACCCTGTGCTCTGTCCCAGAGCGGAGCTCCAGCCGCTCACTCACGAGCAGGCGTTCCTCCCAAACAGTCCGACAGGGTCAGACGTCGTCTTCGCTAAGGGGGGCGGGGGGGGGGGGCAGGCGTGTTGGTTCTTCCTAGTTTACAGAGGAGGCTGCCGTGGCTGATACTGTTAAGCGTTGCCTGATCTCGTCCCGCTGATGAGAGTCAGAGCCCAACATCAAAGCCAACGCTGCCCCATCGGAGAGGAACACACTTCAATCTTCAAGTTTGGCCCGTGCTCCGTGGCCTGGCAGGGGCTGAGGAAACAGCACGTCAGGGGAGGTGGGCACACGCGTGTGCAGTCTGCAGAGAGGCGTGCTCAGCCCGACACACTCGGGACGTCCACGCGTGCGGGGAGGAGCCCTGAGGCCCGCCTCGGCACAGGGCCGCGCTCCGGGTGCAGTACGAGGGCAGAGAAAAGGGTCCGTGTCAGGACAGATGTGCTAACGATGAGTCAGTGCCCGGGGAAGGACAGGAGATTGTGGGGCCAGGACAGCGCGGAGGGTCCTAGGAGGAGACCCCTGGCGGCTGGAGGAGAGGTGTTTCCCAGGACACAGCAGATGTGGGGGTGCCGCTCCCCGTGGTCAGGTGAGAGGTGTGGACGAGGTGAACACGCAGAGGGAAGCGTGAAGGGGAGACGAGAGGCAGCCACGCGCCAGGCAGCTTCGGCCTCAGCACATTCTGAGCCCGGGGACAGGGTCAGGGAAGTGCAAAACTTTCCAGCGGGAAGTCGCCAGGGTCGTGTTGTCCAGAGATTGGACACTTGGCCAGGACTCGGCCATAAAACACAATTGGAAACATGTTCTTCCAGAGCGGCGTTCCCACGCCCGCGCTGCAGACGGCGCGTCGCCGAAAGCGTGGCTCTTGCAGCAAAAGGAGACCTAGGGGCCGTTCCCCGTTTCCTCCTGGGGGAGGGGGCGCGGGGACCCCCCCCCAGGCCCCGCACACCTGCCCTCCTCGCTGGGGGGAGAGGCCGCCCAGCCACCCGCTGACCAGCAGGCGCCCCTTAGAAAGGCGAGGGCTCAGTTAAAAGCAGCATCGAGTCCCAGGGCCCACAGCGCGGCCCAGCTTCCGAGGAGCCCATCGCGGCGCCGGGTGCGGCCCGGAGGCCCTGAGAGTGAATGATGGCGACGCAAACCTCGTCCTCCGGCCCCGCAGCCGCACCGCCCTCCTCGCCGCACCCCCGGAACCCCCGGAACCCCGGCGCGTGGGAGAGAGGATCCGGTCCGGTCCGGGGTCCGGGGATGTGACACCAGTGAGTCGGGAGGAGCTGGGCGCAGGCCCCGCGGTCAGTGTGAGCGCGGACATCCGCCCGCCCCGGGCCGCCGTGGAGCCTGAGCCCAGGGGAGGCCCGGGAAGCACCGCTCCTGGCCGCGCCCCCTCCCCGCGTGTGGGGCTCGGGCAGGTGACCGCCTTCGTCCCTTCGGAGCCCAGGTGGCCGCTCCGAGCGCCTCCCTCGGGCCTCACCCGGCGCCCACCGCTCGCTCTCCGGAAACGGACCCGCAAGAGCGCTCCTGGGCCCCCTCCCGGCGCTCAGACTCTCGGGGCGCCCGGGCGTGGCCTCCCCTGCGCACCTGCGCCCCCTCCCTGCACCCGGGCCGGAGGGCGGGTGGCCAAGGGCCTCGTTGTCCAGGCCGCAGCCCGACCCCCTGGGGCCGGGGGAGTTGGGGGGGCGCCGCGGGGCTGACAGCTGGGGGCTGGGAGGCGGGGGCTCACCTCTGCTGCCGGGGCGGCCCTCCCGGCAGACGCAGAGCACCGACGGCAGCTTGGTCTGCAAGAAGCGGATCTGCGCCCGGAGCGACAGAGACCACGGGTGCCGTGGAGACGCCAGGGCTCGGCCGCGGGGCGCTGGGCTCGAGGCGCCGCCGTGTCCGTGGGCCCTGGGCCGGAGTTGTGACGTCACCGGTCCCGTAGGAGAACGCCCTGCGGTGGGTGCTGCGCTCCCAGCAGGGAGCTACGTCGGCTACGTCAGCCAACGTCGGTCACGTCAGCTCACGTCAGTCACGTCAACGTCAATAACGTTAGCGACGTCAGTAACGTCAGCCAATGTCCGCCAACGAGAGGCGCGTGTGTGCCGCACGTGGCTCCCAGAGGGGTGCTGTGGCCGGACTCCTCGGGTGTTTGTGGCCGTGACTGAGGCGTGACCTCCGGGCCGCCGGGATTGAAGGTGGAATCGTGACGCAGGGGCGCGTGGGGACACCGCGCAGCCATTTCTCTGCCGCTTAGAGGCGCCGGGCCGGGAGCTGAAGGTCCGCCCGGGGTCCCTGTGAACTCAGCCGGGCGAGGAGGCGTTCTTTCCCGGGTCTCCGTTCCCATGGGAACGCATCGGCATCTCTAACTTGCAACGCGCCTTGCTAAGCGGAGCAGGTCGGGGCTGATTTCCTGCCGCCGCGCCCCGCCCACCCCGGCTTTCCCCTCGTGTTGACTTGGGGTTCTGGGTGCCAGTACCGCGCTCCATTCCTGGAAGCCGAAACCGGAATAAGTAAGTACATTTCTGGTCTCCAGCCACCTTTCAGCGGAGAAGGCAGCGTCTCCATCTTCGGCTGGCCACTCCCCATCGGCGGCTGACTCACGGGCAGGACCTGGGGAGCGAGCAGGCCCACGGGTGCCGAGGCCCACGTCGCTGTGCGGGACCACGGCCAGGCGCTTCTCGAACCCGGACTGGCCCGCGTGCGGAGACCCCGCCCTGGGAGACACTGCAGTGAAGCGTGTTATGTTGCCCGTGGCAACGCCAGTCTCAGCGGCTTCGGCTCCCGATGCTGGGGCTCGCGGGGGGGTTCTGAGCGGATGAAGTGAATTGATGGGCACAGGATTCTGTCCTCTGATCAGGGTCAGTCTGCCGGGCCGCAGTACTGTCTGAGAAACATGCCCTTAACAGTTACAATTTACTTAATAGAACACATGCCTTTTTATTATGTTTTGTTAGCCGTCACCCAAGGATATTTTTCCATGAATTTTAGAGAGTGGGAGGAAGGGAGGGAGGGAGAGAGAAGCATCGATGTGAGAGAGAGAAACGTTGATTGGTTGCACCCCAACCAGGCCCGGGTAGAACCTGCCACCCAGTTACCTGCCCTTGACCGGGAATCGAACCCCTGAGCCCACAGGCCAGGGCACCAAGGTGTACATTGTTTAAAATGCGTATTTTACTGATTTCAGGGAGGGAGAGGGAGAGAGATAGAAACGTCAGTGATGAGAGAGAATCTCTGATTGGCTGCCTCCTGCACACCCCACACTGGGGATCAAGCCTGCACCCCTAGCGTGTGCCCTGCCGGCAGCGATGCTCCATCCGCTGAGCAAACCAGCTAGGGTTCCTTTTTTCTCTCCTGCTCAGAACCCAGAAGTAAAACCTGGATCAGTGCGTCCCCCACTCCTGCCAGATACACACTATTATTTCTTGAAAACGGAGTTGTATCCACCCCGACTCGGCGAACACACCGTCAGCGTGGGTTCCTCTCGAGAACACTCCGGCACGTCTGCGACACACGGGGAACCCTGCCCCGGGCAAGGGGGCCACAAACACCTGGGGTGTCAGGATTCAGATGCACCTGCGCACCCCATGTTTGCTGGGCAGGGCGTGGCTCAGGGGAGGGGCCCTCGTGGAGGCCACCACGTGGAGTTTGCACATAATTACAGTGGCCCTGCCGCTCTGGACCCTGACACCGCCCCGCATGTGTGTCCCAGGCCACGCGCCGAGTGGGGCGCCCGGCACCTGGTGCTGCACAGCCTGCGGGTCCTGGGTGCTTTGTCCCCTCTTGTCACCCTCAGGCCTCGCTTCTCCCAGCACCTCGCGAGGCCTGGCAGCCACACAGGGCGGGGGACGAGGGGGGTCTGGGGGCCGGGCAGTTCTCAGACCTTATTTTCTGGCTGTTTCCCTCCCATCGCTGAAGGGAGGAAAGAGCGCAGATTGGAACCAGGCGTTGATCCCTCGCAGCTGCTGGGCGCCGCGTCAGGAGCAGAGGTTGAAGGCGGTTTGGAGACGTTTCTAGTGGGAATTCGTGTTTATTAAACTCTCATTGGTCTCATTTCATTGCTCGGCTTTGAGAGGAAAAGAAAAAGACAATAAAGGACTGAAGCCGAAGTGATTTTCTGCAATTAAAGTCCTCTGGAATTTTAAAGAGCCCCATTCTACCAGCATCTGCCAAATATAAATGCATTTTCCACGGGCTCAGCCAAGAGGAGCTGGCCCGGCCGTCGGAGCCGCGAGGAGCTGTGCAGCCTCGCACTCACGGATGGGTGAGGGGGGGTGTCCCCGGGCCAGCCCTTCCTACGGACGCTGGTGGCACAAAGCGTCCTGTGTGTGCACAGGCCTCCAGGCCGCTGGCGGCGTGCATGTGGAAACTGAGGCACTAAAAAAAGTAGAGGCAAAGGGGCTGTGCAGCCCGTAGCCGGGGCAGCTGTCCAGGTGGCACCTTCATGGGGGCCTGCTCTGTGGCATCTGCCCTGGCGCCCATCGGGACCTCAAGCCACAGCCTCCGGTCTCAGGGAATGTCTGCACAGGATGAACTCCGGCCCGGAGGCTGCTGCCTCGTCCAACCTGGGCCTCATTTACTTCTGGTGTAGACCTTTGCAACACACAGGTGGGTTTTTCTTTTTTCTTTTTTTTTAAAATATGATTATTGCTTTCAGAGAGGAAGGGAGAGAGACATCAATGATGAAAGAGAATCACTGATCGGCTGCCTCCTGCACGCCCCCCACTGGGGATCAAGCCCACAACCTGAGTGTGTGCCCTGACCGGGAATCGAACAGTGACCTCCTGGTTCATAGGTCAGCGCTCAACATTGAGCCACATCAGCGGGGCCACGGATGCTTTTTTCAATGCCGTGTATAGCATTGATGATAGAAGAATATCATCACAATAGTCGTGAAATAGAATAAAGCCATCATCTTCCTGACTCAGTCCAGCTCGAATCTGAGAGGCCCGAGCACTCCTGCTGAGTGTACACAGAGACACTCGTCAGAGAAGGACTCTAACCTGTAGCCCAGGAATTTCTGAAACACCCTCAGGGCTCCCCACGGCCTCCCCGGGAGATAAGGAAGTTTTGTACAACAACAACGGCTGATGGAAAGCTGTAGGAACCTGGCGACGGGGACCATGGTAACCCGAGTGTGTGGACCAAAAGCAAAGACGTTTCACCAGCCCCCTGGGTCCTGGCTGTGTGGTCATCCCTCACCTCCTGACTTCAGCCTCTCACCCTCCCCTGACATAAAAGAAGCCTGAATTCAGTACTTTCCCAAGGTGGTGATTTAGAATGCGATTTCCCATCTTCTTGGCTCGCTGTCTTTTTAATAAAGTCGCTTTCTGCCTGGCCAGCATGACTCAGTGGTTGAGCATCAATCTATAGACCAAGAGGCTGCAGTTTGATTCCTGGTCAGAGCACAGGCCCGGGTTGTGGGCTCCACCCCCAGTGTGGGGTGTGCAGGAGGCAGCTGGTCCATGATTCTCTCTCATCATTGATGTTTCTCTCCCTTCCTTTCTGAAATCAATAAAAAATATTTTTAAATTAGAAAATAGTAATAATTAAATCAAGCCCTCGGGTTCTAAAGTTGATGCCTTCTCATCACCTTCATTAGCCTCATCGGAGTCTGCACATTGAGCTGTCGTTTTTACAAAATTTAAATTTCTGTTGGACATTCACACACTGCCAGCTGCCCCTCCCCCGTGCCTCCTGCAGCGTGTAAAAGCCCTTCCCTGGTCATCTCTCTTGAACTCTGTGAGCAAACTCTACACACATCCCACCTTGCGCTTAAGCGTACCCCGGGGGGGCGGGGGCATGGAGAGCGAGGCACAGATGTCCTAACCCAGCCCTGCTGCCCTGGGTCAGTCCCTGCAGCTCAGACTGTGGGCCTCAGCAGCCTGTTAGTCACGCGGCTGGAACGACTAAGGAAGCTTCTGGCTGCAGCCGGTGCCCTCTGCCAGAGAGAAACGTCTGTGGGCAGAACACCGCCCCTGGCATTGGCTCAACGTGTAAACTCCAATTCTTAGATACACTGTGGGGTTTCACTGTAGGGTTTGCTTACAGAGTTCAGGAGAAATGGCCAGGAAAGGGCTTTTATTTATTTACTAGTGGCCCAGTGCACAAAATTCGTGCACATTAAAAGGGGATTAGAGGAAATATTTTAATATTGCTATTTGCCCTTTCTCTATAATAGAAGTGTCACAGATGAAAGAAAATTAGTAAAATGTATATGAAAATCTTCCTCCTGTCAGAGTCTGGGGCGCACCACACCACAGGACCCAGAGTCAAGTCCCCACCCACCCACATGTGCCCAGACCCAGCCAGCCCCCCCCACCCCCCCGCCATTGGGCTAGATCCAGACCCAGCCGGTCCCATCCTTGTCAAGCCCACTGGGCGTGGGGGCGCAGCCTCAGGTCCCTGCTGATTGCTCGTTAAGGCTCATTACGGGAACTCAGCCTTTGCTGTAGGTGCAGCCATCTTGTGTTACGGAAACTCCGCCTCTGCTGTGGGCACCGCCATCTTTTGTGATGGCAGGCTGGTCAGTTTGCATATTCCCTCTTTATTAGATAGGCTTTTTTAAAATATGCATTTTTATTGATTCAGAGAGGAGGGAGAGAGGGATAGAGACATCAATGATGAGAGAAAATCATCGCTTGGCTGCTTCCTGCACGATCCCCCAAGCCCACAACCCGGGCATGTGCCCTTGACTGGAATCGAACCTGGAACCCCTCAGTCTGCAGGCCGGCGCTCTATCCACTGAGCCATACTGGCCAGGGCCAGGAAAGTGCATTTAAACGGACTATGGTGGCGTGTTGTCATTGAACATTAACATTCTATCCCAGCTCCGAGGCCCAGGGACAACTCAGGCCTCACCTGCACGAGGGGAGAGCTATAGAATCAGCACCTGCGATGAGGCTGGGCTCAGGCCACGAGAGAGTGCAGGACGGTCCATCACCTGCTGGGCCCCTGCGTGGGGGGCAGGAACGAGAGGGAGGGCCTTGCAGGAGGAGAGGGGTCCGCTCACCCTGAGTCCCTGAGAAAACCCTGCAAATGCTGTGCCCATTGGAATTGACATGTTGACCAACGCCACCCGGGAGGGTTCGTTCGGGGTTGAGTTCCTGTCAGCTCCCTTCCTGCTCTGTTCCCACACCTTCCTGGGTGCCACCCACACGTGACAGAAGCCTGCGTTGTTTGGGGACACCTGCCCCCATGAGCTGTTCTTACTGATTTTAGAGAGGAAAGGAGAGAGAGAAACATGAATGTGAGAATCATCGATCCGCTGCCTCCTGCACACCCCCGACTGGGGATCGAGCCTGCAACCGGGGCCTGTGCCCTGACCGGGAATCGAACCCTGACCTCCTGGGGCATGTGACAACGCTCACCACTGAGCCACGCTGACCAGGGTTCCATGAGCGGCTTATTCTTTTGTTTTGTGGGGAACG
Source organism: Myotis nattereri (assembly GCF_964212035.1). Lineage (NCBI taxonomy): Eukaryota > Metazoa > Chordata > Mammalia > Chiroptera > Vespertilionidae > Myotis > Myotis nattereri. The sequence goes on from NC_138086.1 coordinate 83,019,812, forward strand.
CAGGCTTATTTTTCCAGGATAATTGTTATTGTTTTACTTACGTGTGGTTGGTATACATCCTTATGTTAGTATATTAGTTTCAGGTGTACGATACAGCGATTCTGCACTTTTACACCTTACAGTGTGATCCCTGTTAATATCTTCAAATTTTCCAAAACGAGCAAACAAACCACCTTCGGGTAAAAGCTGAAGAGGGACAACTTCCACCGAAGGTGCATTCGTCATGAAATCCAAGTGCCCCGGACTCGCAGCTTAGCGTGAAAACAGCTTCGGAACGGTAGTCGCTTGGTCCTTCCTGCACTAATGGGTCACAGCGCCTGCCTCGAAGGGGAGGAGCCAAGTACAAAAGTCAGGGCCAAACCCACAGGAGGGCCTGGGTCTCTGCTCATCTCTAGCCTCAGGCCCACGTCGGGAAAGGCAGACTTCCACCCGAGCCCCAAGGGGCCGCAGAGACGTCTCAAGAGTTAAATATGTGTTTCTCTCTTTAACACCTCGCATACAAAAGCCTCCGTCTTTACATAAAAATTGAATGTAATAAATGGCCTTAGCCCGGCCGGTGTGGCTCAGTGGTTGAGTGTCCACCTATGAACCAGGAGGTCACAGTTCAATTCCCGGTCAGGGCACAGGCCTGGGTTGCGGGCTGCATCCTCAGTGTGGGGCGTGCAGGAGGCAGCCAATCAATGACTCTCATCATTGATGTTTCTCTCTCTCCTTTCCTCTCTGAAATCAATAAAAAAATATTTTTTTAAAAAAAAATACTTGCAGATGGCGTCGAGCTCCAGGTGAGCCTTTACTGAGAGTCACATGAAGGCAGAGGCTGGAGCTGTTGGGATGACATGTAGCCTCCACTGCCTGTGCATCTGAGGGCAGCACAGCTCTTCCGTGCCTGGGGGCCCTCGGCGGGGACACAGTTCGGCGACTGAGCCGTAGGGACGGGACGATTAGGAGACGACTGCCGACGCTCTGGCTTCGTCCGGGCCGTGGGCGCCACGCGTGGGCCTCTGAGCGCTGGTGGTGGCGACCAGCTGTCCCCGGGACAGAGGCCATTCTCGGGACGCAAAGCCCAGTGCTGGCTGACGTTAGAACTGGCCCGCGAGGGACGCCCATGTGCTCAGCCGGCCTCCGTCTCCAGCCTGAGCAGGAGCGCGGACCACACAGCACTTCCTGCGGCCGCGCAGGTTCCAGCACGGCCCTGACTCACAATAAATTTACTTAATGGTGTTTGTTCCTCCAGCTTGCCAAGAAAGACAGGTTTTGAACTGTTTGCTTTCCAGCTCTTATCAGAGACCTGGCTGAGGGGGGTGATCTCTCAGAAAGATAAGGGCTGCCGGCCATCGGCTCCTCCTGTGCTGCGGGCGTCCTTTATAGCCTGTTTATAGCCTTTGACCTTCTTTTGCTCAGCAGCCCCATTTGCCTAGTATAAACAGCACGCTTGCATCATGGGGGTGGGGGGGGCGGGGGGAGTGCTCTAGGGTGTGTGTAGCCTCAGCTTTGGGGGCAGGTAGTGCAGGGAGGGGTCACGTGTCCACGTTTGCGCAGCTGCTCTCAGAGACGCTGGCCACGGGCTGGCCGAGGGCTGGCATCAGGGCCCAGCATTAAACGGAATGTGGAGCTTATTATATGGAAGGTGAAAAGGGACTGGTTTTTTTAAAACTATATTTTTATTGATTTCAGAGAGGAAGGGGGAGGGAGGGAGAGAGAGAGAGAGAAACATCAATGATGAGAGAGAATCATGGATCAGCTGCCTCCTGCACACCCCCCACTGGGGATCAAGCCTGCAACCCGGGCCTGTGCCCTGACCGGGAATCGAACCGTGACCTCCTGGTTCGTAGGTTAGCATTCAACCACTGAGCCACACTGGCCTGGCAAGAGGTTGCTTTTAAGATCATGAATCAAAGTTTGAATCTGTCCTGGCCTTGGGGAGGCGTGTCACCGGGACCCATTATCATTAGCCTTCCTCAGCCTCAGCTTTTCCTTCTGTGAAATGGCAGTCCTGGGTCTCCTCCCCCTGTCAGCGCGGGCCGTGGGAATGAGAGCTTGTCTCCGACCTCTGAGAGCTTTACTGCTTCCATCACTGGGGTCTGTGAATATATGGAATTTCTAATTCTTGCAGCACATGCTCAAAACATCTGTGCTCGTTGCTGGGAAGTTTACCTGCTGAACTGTCGCAGACAGTGAGTTCCGCAGCCCGCGGCGTCCTGCCCCCTCCTCGGGCCCTCAGACTGGCTCTCTGAACCTGGCACTGTGAGTGTGTCACCACCTGGTGACGATACTGATAGACACCTGGTGCGTGTTGCCCGTCCACATCCCCCTAGATGCCTGTCGAGCAGCGGTGGACGCCGTCTCCCCTCCCTCCGTGGCGGCGAGAACCGACAGCGTGTGTGACGGATCCTTTCCGTTCAGAAGCCGGCGGTGCAAGCTGGGTCCCTGGTGAATGAAATCAGCCGCACCAGCACCACCGCCTTGTCTCGTCCTGGAAGTGGGTGTCCGGGGAATTTAGAGTGTGTCCTGGATTAAATGACAGGATCATCAGCGGGGATTCGTTTACGACCAGAGACAGGAGAGCTGGAAGGAAACTGTTAAATCGTTGCGTGAACACGATGGTTTTCGGAGAGACCAGCAGAGCGAGATGATGGCCCGTCAGCCCCGGAAATGCTCCGGGTGCCCCGGCCCCGGCCGTCCAGAGCCTCAGAGCCGCCCGAGCCTCTCCGTCCGCTGGGTCTCCCTCGGTTCTGACGAACAGTGTCCTGCTCCACTGCAGCCGCGTAAACAGCCCCAAGTCTTCCTGCCGCAAAAACACCCTCTGACCGGACTCGGAGATTCTGTGCGCAGTGTGGCTGGTTCACGCTCACCCACAGGCGGGGCTGGGCTCACCGGAGAGTTCTCCTCTCACCTGGGTCGCGCACAGCCGCTGCGTGGCGCTCCCTGTGGCGTGGCTTCAGGCGTGGCCATCGTGGGTGCGCAGACCCCTTACGTGATGGTTTCGGGGCCCCAAGGGCAGGGTTTCCAGTGAGTGAGGGAAGAGCCTCGATGACCAGCCTCAGAGGCCATTGTGTCGCATCGCTACCCCAGAGGTCACATAGCCACACCCTCCCAGGCTCAAGGAGAGAGGACAGCCCCCGCCTCCCAGTGGGGTCATCACCGGTTAGAACTGCCGGAAGGGGAGCATTTATGTGTCGGACAGCGGGCCCTTCTTGGGGCGACAGGAACAAGAAGGCGCAGCCTCTGTCTCCGAAGGACTGTCATCCCTAAAGAAACGAAAGCAGAGACCACCCACGCTCATCTAAGGGTGACACCACCGCGTTAATACTGGGACTTCGCAACCGGGACGGTGAATAAATTCACGAGACAGAGTGTAAAGACCATAGAAACAGACCAGGGACAACGTGGAGCTTTGATCAGTGGTGATAATGTCATGGGAGTCATTGTTCAGAGAAGGGAACACATAATGTATGGAATGAAGAAAACGTATTCCTCTGTGGGATTTATGAAATAGATGTCTGCCTCCCACCCGGGGAAAATTAAGTCCAGATGGATTAAGGTCTTAAATTCAAAAGCAAAGCTTTAAAGCTGGTGGGAGCAACAATGTAGATGGAACTCATTCTGACCTTGGGGTTGGGAGGGGTTTCTTAAGCAAAACAGATCACCAAAGAAGTGACTGATGAATCCACTCCTTGGAAATTAAAAACATCTGCTGATCACAAACCATCCTACAAAAACAGGGGAGAAGACTATACGTATTTTTAATACCCATAGTTTAAATGCAATCCCTACCTATCATCCATCCACCTACCCATCCTTCCACCATCTACCCATCCATCACCCATCCATCTACCTACCCTTCCACCATCCATCCATTCACCCATCCATCTACCTACCCTTCCACCATCCATCCATTCACCCATCCATCCATCTATCCTTCCACCATCCATCCACCCATCCACCCATCCACCCATCTATCATGTTCAAATAAATGAGAAAAAGACAAACTACCCCATCAAAAACCGGACAAAAGACCCAGCTAACAATTCATCGAAGAGAAAAGCATGAACAGCTCCTCCAATCACCGGGGACCATGCGCGTGTCAGTCAAATTACGAGGAGATGCTATCCACACTGATCGACTGGCAAGAATTGATCTGTAAGGGTCATGGGAACGCCTGGAGAGAGCATTGCCGCTGATGCGACAACTCGAACATTGAGGAGGTGTCTTACCCAAGGTCCTGGAGGCTGGTCCCCGGACCTTCGTCTGCACCAGGTTGGCCCCAGTAAGTAGGGAGGAGGACCCAGGAAGGATGCTGGGAAAGGGACTGCCTTACTGTCAAGGCAAGGCCAGCGAGAAGGAGGAATACATCCTGATCATCAGGGCCCTTGTCCCCGCGAAATGAAAATTCTTTTCTCTGTTTGTTTCTTAAAAGCAAGCCAGGAAAACAGGTGGCGGGCCTACAGCCTCAAATCTCACCGCCACCCATCCCGCCAGCCAGGCCGGGACTTAGCTATCACTGGGTTTGCGGTGATCGCTGAGGGAAGAGGCACCTTCCGCCCCTTGGAAAGCTGTCTTGGTGCTTTGTAGACGGAGGGGTGGCTGAGGAATGATGCCCTGGGGGTTTAGGGACAACTATTTTAGATTTTTATTGATTTCAGAGAAGAAGGGAGAGGGAGAGAGAGAGAAACATCAGTTATGAGAGGATCACTGATCGGCTGCCTCCTGCACGTCCCCTTCTGGGGACCAAGCCCACAACCCGGGCCTGTGCCCCGACCGGGAAGCGAACCTGGGACCCCTCAGTCCTCAGACCGACGCTCTATCCACTGAGCCACACCAGCCAGGGTGGGAACAACCGTTTTAATCAGCCGACAGGCAACGAAGCTCAACGGAAGGAACAGAATTTAAACTTTTCTCCACACAACACAGGGCCCGCGGCCAGTGGCCCTCAGACACGGGGGGTGCCTTCCTCCCCCTCCCGCTGACACACCCGGTGCTCGCTCCCGGCGCCTGCACCGTGAACCGCTGGTAACCCCCCCCCCCCCCCCCCCCGTCACGTCCTCAGCATCGCGCTCACCTCCTCGCGTCCTCTGGGCCTCGGACGGCCCGGTCCTGGGCTCACACCAGCGTTCGGATCCGTCCCTTTGGTCCCGACCCAAATGGGCTGAGGGACGCTGTGTGACCCTTGACCTCCCCCCCGAAAAGCACGTGGACTTTCTGGGGTTCCTCTGAGGCGTGACTGTGCGCTGAGCCCGGGGGGGGCTCTCGGGCTGGTCAGCGACCGGCTGCCCCAGGGCCTCGCTCACTGCGTGTCCCGGGAGCTGCTCAGAGCAGGGACCCTGGTGCCACGCACACCAGGCCCGGGGGCTGGTCCGAGGCCACGATGGCCCTCGTCTGCATCATCACATCTGCCTCCCGTGCGCTCGGGGATGGGCTCCGGCTCGGAGGGTCCGTATTCTCATGGGCATCGTCCCGTCACCAGGGCTGTGGGCTCCGTCCCGGGTCAGGGCACAGCGTCAACCAGGGATGCACAGCTGAGTGGAACAACACATCGATGTTCCTCCCCCCCCACCCCCGCTCCTCTTCCTAAAACCAATCAATCAATCAATCAATCAAACATGTAAGAGAACAGCAATGTCTGTCCTCAGAGTTCCGACCGGCCGTTCGTCACGGAGCTCGGACAGGCACTCGTGGTGGCCAAGCGGGAGGGACCAGGCGGCCGCACAGGCCCCAGAGCCTCGGACACGGGACAATGACTGAGCCCCCGGCTCGCCCGCCGCCCTGCCGCCCAGAGAGCATTTCCCAAACAAGGCGAACGAGAAACACGTCAGGAAAGGCCCCTTCGCCCCGGGCCGGACGGCAGCTGCATGTGCCCGAGAACCCGAGTGACCTCAAGGCCCCCCCCACCTCCCACCCCCGCCCCACCCCACCCCCGCACTGGACATGAGCCACAGGTACTGCAACCACAAAGGCTTTCGCCAGCCGCTGGCGCCCGCTGCCATCTCCATACGGCGCCCAGGTGACTGGCGGCTCAGCTGGACCAGCTCGCAGGGCGGAGGGCGGGCGTTTGGGCTCCGGGGCCTGGCGTGCACAGACAGGCCGCAGGCCCGTGGGATAAGATGCTGCTCCCCAGCCGCAGGCCGCCTCCGTAACTGAAAACACGTGGCGCCTTATCGCCAAAGATGGGCTTTTCTAGGAAGAATTAGCCTCTGGCGTTCGCGAGGAGCACGAAGAAAAACAGATCCCAGGCGTCACGCCGAACGGAGGACAGCCAGGGTTCAGGCGGGGATGAGCCAGCCGTGGTCACCCCCAAAGGCAGTGTGGGTGTTTCCTTTCTGAGGCTGGTCTGGGAGGTAGACGCTCACCCAGTCGGACGGGGACTCTGACTCCACACGACAGCGCCCTGAACTCTGAAACGCAGTCTCGTCCTTCCCCCTTTAGTGCAGCGGTTCCCAACCTGGGCTGCACATCAGAACCACCTGGGAATCTGTAAAATCCCGATGTCTGGGCCTCATCCTCCGGGAATTCTGATTCTCTGTTACTCATGTTGTGGCCTCACCCCATCACAAAGAAACAGCATTTCCGGAGGGTGAGGCCCAGACATCAGGATTTTACAAAGATTCCCAGGTGACTCTCATGTGCAGCCGAGGTTGAGAACCACTGACTTAGTGCTTAAAACGGAACCAGGGGAGAGAAACAGATGGACCAACAGAGTCTGCAGCGCGGCCGAAGGCGGGCACGAGCCCCCCCAGAAGCAGGTGGTTGGCGTTTCCAGCCGGAAGAGCCGCGTCCTGGGGGTGGCTGAGTCTTAAAGCAACGAGGCGCCAAGATGACCCGCTTCAAACCCGGTGGGATTGCACACTGGGAGCCTCTGGGGTCGGAGGTCGCGGGCATGCGGTCCAGCCCAGGGTGGGCGGGTCCAGTGCTGCAGACCCCGCCCGCTGCCAGTCTGTTTCCGTGGGCGGCGCCCAATGGGCAGCACCCTCCTTCCGTGGAAGGGCCCAGTCCTCCCCGGTGGGAGCGTCCAACCGCTTCTCCCCGTCTCCCACCGTCTGCAAAACAGAAGCAGCGGCCGCGCTGAGCTCCCGGCGCTCCCAGTGCCCGTACCCCTGCGGGCGGCGTGTCCAAGCGCCTGACCCCGTGCAGTGGGCACCCGCACTCCCAGCCGGTGCTTAGCGGGGAGCCACCCAGGAGCCCGGAGGCCGGGCACACGCCCGGGTGGCAGGTTGGATCCCCAGTAGGAGGCGTGCAGGAGGCGGCCGATAGGTGCTGTCTCTCTCTCCCTCCCCCTCCCTTCCTCTCTGAAATCAATAAAAATGTATTTTGAGTAACAATAAGGTGTACGTGTTTAAGAGGTAACCCAGGCATGCGCTGCTTGTAACGGTGTCGGTGGCGGGAAAGGCGGGCGGGCCATGTGAGGACGCCACAGGGTCCGTGGGACGGAGGAGACACTGCGCAAGGTGTCCTGGGAGGACCGGCTCCGAGAGGTGCCCAGTGTGACGCCCAGGTTTGTCCGGAGCCGCGGGGGCCGGGGGGTGGGGGGGCAGGGGGACAGGGGGGCGGACAGGGGGACAGTAGCAGCAACAACGACATGAGCGGCGCCAGTGGAGGTCATTCCCCACAGCAGGGAGACGCGGACGCCGTGTGCGCAGCGTGAGCCTCCTCCTCCAGGAGCCTGAGCTGGGGGTCACCATGCCCCCCGTTCCCCAGGCAGAGACACGCACGGCGGGCAGTGGTCGGCCGCTTGCCGCCCGCGTCCCTGACTCTCAGGGTTTGCGCCGGGGTCTCGGGAAGTGAAGAGGCTCCGTTTGCTTCGTTCCTTCGCTCCTTTTTTAACCCATTGTGCGCCGGCAGCGCCGACAGAGGCCGGCAGACCTTCCCCACACGCCACGTGCGTCTATAAAAAAAATGTCTTCCCTGAGCAGCAGCCCCCACCTAACCGACTTCGAAATGATTCTTTGTGAGAGTTTTGAGCTGAAAATATGCAAGAACACCCGAATTGCAAGTAACATATTTTTATAATATTCATTGCAAATTGATTTCTTTTAGTTAAATTCAAAATACCGTGGCATGTGGGCATGGTTTCCGTATCGGACTCGTGGCAGTTAACTGGTTAAGTATATTTTTATTGATTTCAGCGAGGAAGGGAGAGGGGGAGAGAGACAGAACCATCAATGATGAGAATCATGGACCGGCTGCCTCCTGCACGCCCCCCACGGGGGATGGAGCCCGCTGCCCAGGCCTGTGCCCTGCGGGGAACAAAACCGTGGCCTCCTGGTTCGTGGGTCGACCGCTGAGCCACGCCGGCCGGGCTGTTTCTTCCCTTGCGGTCCTCTCTCCCGGCGTCAGGGACCCGGGGGCTCTCTGTGACGCTCCCAGAGGCAGTGCTGAGGGGGCCCCTTGTCCCAGCCCCACCACCACCCTCCAGGCCTGGGAGCCGGGACCTCGTGCAGAAGCCCCACGTGAGGTGGCAGGAGTGTGCACGCCTGGTCCCCCGAGCCGGCTCCCAGCCCCAGCAGGTGTCTGCTCACTGCCCGGGGCCTCAGAAAGTCGCTGTGCTCCCCGCGGAGCCAGAACCCGCAGCAATTAGCAACCAGCGACTCGGGCTCCTTCCCAGGAGGCGTGACCCCATCTTCCCCGGCGCCCAGAGCCACACACTCAACCCAGGGAGAAAGGAGGCACCGCGCAGGGGATCACAGATAATGAGAGGCTGTCCTTTGCCAGAAGCATCTTGGAATTTGCATTCGGCCCGAAGAGCTTTGGCAACGAGAACGCTGACGTCGGCGGGCGTGCTGCCTCAGAGTGACAGCTCTAGCCTCAGCCACGGGCCCTGGCTCCAGGCTCCTCGCCCGCCTCCTCCCTCCATGTCAAACTCAAAGGCTAACGCGGGCCAAATAAACAAGGTGTAAGTTCCTGTGGCCGCAAAAACACAACAGCTTCCATGTCCATAGGAACGTAGGTTTATTTCGATAGAGACACGCTGAAGACAAAGGGCTGAAACAAATGTCATCATTAACATAAAATAATAGGACATTTTAATAAAAATTAATATTTTTTCTTGAACATTAACTTACCAGACACTGAATAACTGCACAAATTAATAAGCGTCACGCAAATAAACCTATTTTTCTTGTTCTCCGAAAGCGAAATGTTTCCTGTTGTGCATCCCAAACAAGTCCGTCCAAGACGAATGACGTGGCCATCGGCTGCTAAAACATTCGCTGCTGGCATCAGTGGGAGAAATGGTGCGCCTGCGCGTAAGGCACGTAAGGGAAATGAGCGCAACACGATGATAGTCACCAGTCATTAGCGAACGCTGTAGTTCGTTATTAACAACTAGAGGCCCGGTGCCCGAATTCATGCACAGGTGGGTCCCTCAGCCCGGCCTGCAGTCGGGGCAGGTCAGCTGGGGGGAGGGGTCGCAGGAGGTGGGCCATCTGGTTGTTCGGTTGTTCGGTTGCTTAGGTTTTTATGTACATAGATTACGTATAACAGGATATTATAAAAATTAAGTTACAAAATTTTTATTAAAATGTTTCTGACATACCATTATTTCGGCTGGGCCGCAAAAATATTCATTGCGGGCCACATGCAGCCCGCGGGCTGCGAGTTTGACATGCTTGCCCTACACCATCCCAGGGGGCATGTCTCCAGGTCATGCCACCATTTCCCTAGGAAAGGGGTGGGGCCTCCATCTATTTTGCGATAACCCCCTGAGGAGGCCTTCCATAATCTACCTTTTTCTGCATTTTCAGGCCCCGTCTGACCCCCCGATATGGTCACATGTGACGTCTCGGCGGCACTGAGCTGCTCTAGGTGCCCAGACGCGACGCCCTGTGACGAGTCCAGGGTCCTCCCTCCCACGCCCCCTCCCCCCACGCTCGCTCCCCCCCCCGCTCCCCCCCCCACGCTCTCCCCCCGCACGCTCCCTCCCCCCACGCTCCGTTCAACGCACACGCTCCACCCCGGTGCTCACAGCAAAGCCCTGGGTGCTGCTATTTTTTTAAATGTGTTTTTATTGATTTCAGAGAGGAAGGGAGAGGGAGCGAGAGAAACATCCGTGATGAGAAAGAATCGTCGATCGGCTGCCTCCTGCACGCCCCCCAGATCAAGCCGCAACCGGGGATCAAGCCGTGGCCTCTTAGTTCAGAGGTTGGCGCTCAACCACTGAGCCACGCCAGCCACTCTTTCCTGTTCCCGCACGTCCCATCCGTCTGTAGGTGCTGTGGACACCCCCTCCCACGGACACAGGAACCCCTTCCCTGCTAACGGCCCCCCCACGCGCCTCCCACCAGACCCAGGAGCAGCTGCCCTCTGGACCCTCCCCCATTCACCCGCGTCCCCCGCCACCCACGGGACCCCGACGCTGGGCACCTGGTCCTACGACTCCCCCTCCACACCTGTCCGGTGGCCTCATGTTCTCGTCCCACTCAATTCCCCGCTGCTGCCACCACTCGGCTTATTGGCCGCCTTTCTGTTCCCCAAACACTTCCTCCCGTCCTGGCAGGAGGGTGGCACCGAGAGTGGGGAGGGACTGGCGCCTGAGACCTCTGGACCACCTCGCTGCTGGCTGCGACGCAACCAGCTCCCCAGGTCCCCGTGGGCGGGGCCTGGGTGTGGCCAGGGCGTCCCCGTGCAGCCCTCCCTCTCTGGGAGGCCCCAGAGGACAGGCAGCACGGGCCTGAGCGTCCCCAGCTTTCTCTGCACAACGAGGGTCTGGCCCCGCAGCCACAGCTCACACGCTAACGGGACCCCACAAGCCATAGGGGTGCAGGAAAGAGCTCCTTACAGAAACTCCCGGACACGGTAAGGGGGGCGGTGGCCCCTCAGTGACACCTCGGCACGTGGCCTCTGCTTCCGTGGTGGCCACGCGTGTCCACCGTGAGGAGCCGAGCCCCTACTGGACGGGAATGTTCTGAGGGCAACAGCCAGGCCTAATCCACCCCATCGCCCAAGGTCAGCCACAAGGTCAGCCACCAGGACAGGCGATCAATCCCATAAAGGCCAGTGATTGCAATGAGGGCGTTGTAACAGCCACCGTTTGCTCTGGCTTCCCGTGGCAGCCGCGCAGCGAGGATCCCGGTCATGTGCTCGCAGCCTCGTCCTGTGCGCTGGGCGTGTGCGCCCTGGGCCCCAGACGCCCGTCTTGGCTGGGTGGTGTGGGGCTGAGGCGTTGTGATCAGAATGTACAAACTGGGACTTACTGCGCACCCAGCGAGCCTCGCTGCTCATCCTCACGCGGTGTCCCCCGGTCCTGGCAGAGTTTGGGTACATGATGTCTTTGAGTTCTTGGCTCCCTTCTGAGAGGATGAGCACGTGGGGTGGTTTGTTGTCCTGCGTCTAGATGTCCCTCTGGGACAGAGGAGGAGAGAACGTACAAGCAGCCCTGCTCTGGGGAAGGCTGTGAAATGCAGAAACCACAGGACAGCGGGCGTGTGGGAGGGACGGTCTGTGTCCCTAAAGTTAACGTCAGGAAGCCTTTTCCTCGACGGTGGGACTGCCGAGAAGGTGGAAGCGAGAGCCGAGGGAGCAGGAAGGGCCCGCTTCCCGGGTGAGCCGCGGACGGGGGAGCGTGAGGCTGCGCCGGACGCCTGTGTGTGTGTGTGTGTGTGTGTGTGTGTGTGTGTCTTTGCAGGAGGAAGGGAGAGCCAGTGTGGGGTGACGTGCCGCCTGAGGGCAGGGACCCCACTGAGAGCGCATGACTGAGCCAGGGTGGCCCTGGGGACACCCAGCACCCTGAGCCCCACCCAGAAAACCCACCCAGCCCGACCGGCGGGGCTCAGTGGTTGAGCGTTGACCTATGACCCAGGAGGTCAGGGCTGAATTCCCGGTCAGGGCACAGGCCCAGGTTGCGGGCTCCATCCCCCGGAGGGGACGTGCAGGAGGCGGCCGATCCATGACTGTTACTCATCACTGATGTTTCCATCTCTCTCTCCCTCCCCCTTCCTCTCTGAAGTCAATAAAAGTATATTATAAACAAAAAAAGAAAGAAAACCCACCCATCATCACTGTCTACAGCGAGTGGGCCTCAGGGGCTGGTTGCCCAGGGCTCCTGGGACCCCAAACAGGGAGGTCAGTGACCACACTCTCCTGACTCCAACCGGCACCCGCTCCTCCGCGAACCGGGAGCCGCGAGGAGGTCCCCGTGGATCAGTGACTCTGCACTCAGAGCACCTCTGGGGGGAGGGCGCTCAGTGTTACGTGGACGTGGCCCGGAGCCACCAAGACCCTCAGAGCAGTGAGACCCAGCCCGCGGCCTGCGCGCCGCCACCTGCAGCTCCTGGTCCAAGAGGCCCGTCTGTGCTATAAATAGAAGCGGCTTCTCTTGGCAAAGGGCGTGGAGCTTGCTCTTGGCGAGGATTCGCCTCCACACCCCGGCCTGTGTCTCCTGGGGCCCAGGAGAGAGTGGGGCGTGGGGCTCCCCGGGGGCTGGCCCTGCGTGGGCTCTGTGGCCTGTGCCCCGACACCCCCCGTGAGAGGAGCAGGAAGCCACGTTTCTGTCGGAATGTGGTATGTTCCGTCCCTTTTCACACAGGAAAACACGGTGGCAGCTTTTGTGGGGGAAAACGTATTTTCTCTCCACCTTTTCCTTACTTGTGAGTTTCCTTCACGGGAAGTTAAATCAGTCCGAGTGTTTCGGAACCAGAGGCCATCTCCCTTCTAAAAGCCGCGAGCGACGCACAGATCCACGAGGCTTCGTGAGGGAAAGCAGGCTGCTTTCCAAAGTGCCCGACCCTGTCAGAGACAGAGCCCCCGGCGGCAGGGCTGGGTCTGGCGGGTAGGTGCCCAGGGTTCAGCTTAGGTCAGGCGCATCTCCTGCTGCACGGCAAACTGTTTGAAGAGCAACACAAATCCGGTGTTCTAACATGTAAGCTAAAACTTGTGTCCTGGTTGTTATAATAATCACTATGGTACTTAATGTTAGGACCTTAGAATGTAAGACTTAAGGCATGTAACCCTGTGTGGACTGTTACAGTCATTATGATGGTGCCTAATGTTAGATATAGGAATGCTGTGTGGGACCCAAGAATGCACCCTGGTAACCCCACTAGTCCTGGTAAACAACCTGTCTGATGGGGACGCCCAGAGCCCGTACACACCCATAGATTAGCCGGCCCCGGGTGGATCCACACATGGCAGCCACTGATAACACACACACACCAGCGAGGACCACGTCTACAGAGGGGTATATAATCAGACAGTCTGATCGACCCAGCAGCGCACAGCTCTCCTGTCGGCACAGCGCGAGGACCTGTGTGTGCTCACGTCTTGGTTCCCAGCACGAAACTCTGCCCAATTAACTGTCGATCGACGAAAGAGCCAGCAGCCAGCGGCGCCGTCCACCCCTTTGTGTGTGTCAGCGAGCATCGCCGGGTGGATCCTTCCCAGCGTCTGAGACCCGTCAGGAACTGGTAGATAAACCCCCTGTGTGCCTGCATCTAACCTGTTTGTCTGTGTGTAATTGTCCGGCTCGGCTCAGACCTCGGTGCTGTTTCTGTGAAAGTATCTGACCAGAAGGTACTGGCACAAGCCTCAAGCGGATGGTCCAGACCACCTGTGCAGGTCCCACTTAGGAGCGGCACCTATATGGGAACCCCCTGCACCTCGACATCGGTGACGGGCCTTAAATATATAAGAAGCTATTTGGGACGCTGGTCTACCTCTTACTGGATTGAAATCCTGCCCTGACCCTTTCATATATATCTACTAGAGGCCCAGTGCAGAAATTCATGCACAGGCGGGGTCCCTGGGCCTGGTTGGCAATCGGGGCAATAGGGCTGTCTTGCTCAGTCCTCATCGATCAGGGCCAATGGGCTGACTGGCCGGGGAGGGACCGCGGGAGGGCTCCAGGGCGTGTCCGGCCCTCTCGCCCAGTCCCAATTGGCCAGACCCCAGCAGCAAGCCTACCTACCGGTCAGAGCATCTGCCCCCTGAGGTCAGTGTGTGTCATAGCAATTGGTAGAGCAGTGGACCGAATGGTTGACCGATTGGTCAGACACTGAGCATATTACACTTTTCTTATATAGGATATATATTTTCTAATTGATTTCAGAGAGGAAGGGATAGGGAGAGAGAAACATCAATGATGAGAGAGAATCACTGATCGGCTGCCTCCTGCACGCCCCCCGACGGGGGATCGAGCCCCTAACCTGGGCCTGTGCCCTGACCAGGAATCGAACCCTGACCTCCTGGTTCATAGGTTGACGCACAACCACTGAGCCACGCCGGCCGGGCCAGACAATGCATTTTGATGGGGAATCAAGAAGTTAAAATTTTAGCTTTAGCCTATAGTCACCAGGCTTGGTTTGGGTTGGGTGTGTGACCAGACCGCCCTGACCTCAGGAGACCCGCCAGCACTCTGACCTTGTGTCCCCACCCCCACCCCCAGGCCTGCCAGGGCGGATGTGCCTAAGCCACTGAGCTCCCACAAAGAAGTCAGCCCCCAGGACGAGATAAAGGATCACCGGTCAGGTCAGCAGATGAGGTGATGCTGGGAAGTCACAGCTGCAGCTCTTATCTGATCAGCCTCCTCCCTGAATTCCAAACCCCTTACCTACGGTTCAGTTTCAAGTGGTGCTCGTGGTCGGGCTGCCGCCTCCCTTCCAGGCCTGGTGTGAGGGGCAGAAGCAGAGCACTGGGCCTGCGTCGACTGTGAGAAGGACTAGCCTTGAGTGTGGCTCTTCCACAAAATACCGACTTCTGCGCATGGGCCATGAAGTTTCAATCACTCTGTAGATGCGCGCCCACACGTGGTATTTTGTGGAAGAGCCACACTCAAGAGGCCAAAGAGCCACATGTGGCTCCTGAGCCGCAGTTTGCCAACCACTGTCCTAGGGGGACCGCTTGGTCTCCAGGGGCCTGGGCGTGTCTGCGGGTCATTGTCCTCAGCCTGCGAAGGCTCCTGGTCAGGGTACACCTGGTCACACACACCTGCCCAGAGACAACACAGGGCCAGGCGAGCGGCAGAACCATCGGGCGAAGGGAGTGAGATGCGGTCTCTGCAGCCTGTGGTCCTCGGTCGGAGGGAGAGAAGGATGCAGACCCCCTGCCCCCCAGGCCCCAGGCCAGGGCACATCCGCTATGCTGGGCACTTCAGTCCCGCCTTGGCTGTCCCTGTGGAGGGACATGTCCTGGGGCAACGCTGGAGCCTGCCTGCCCCTGCTTCCTGCTGCCCCTCCCTGCCCGCCCCCTCCTCCGCTGCTGGGCATGGAGGCCATTAGCACGTAAACAATTGCTTTCAAAGGGCTGGGCTGGTGGGATGGGTCTAAAAATAACCCAGCACAATGCGTTTAATTGCTGCTAAAAGTTCCTTCTGTAAACCATAACACTCTCTGGCTTCAGATCTGTCTCACTAATATGGTTTCTGTTGAAACTGCTTAGATGGCTCTGCTTACATATTTAAAACATATGATTTGTGTTGTCTACAAACATGCGTGTCAATGCTGAGCACGGACTGGCCGCCCGCCCTCCTCGGGGACAGCTGGGCCGACGGCAAAGTCCGGGGAGTTCTCAGCCTCTGAACTGGGCAGGGGACAGGGAAGGGGGGACAGGGAAGGGGGGACAGGGAACGGGGGACAGGGAACGGGGACAGGGAAGGGGGGACAGGGAACGGGGGACAGGGAAGGCGGCTGGGAGGCCCCATCTCTGCTCTTGGGTCCCTGTGCCAGGCTGCCTTTCCTCCCGGGACACCCCCCTAACCCCGTCCCCCACCCCCCTCCCCCGTCCCAACCACGTGTGTGAGGCTGGGGGCTCGGTCTCAGTCGTGGTCGAAGGAAGCCCTGAGCCTGGCTGGTGGGCTCAGCGGCCACGTTAGGGGCAGACACAGAATATGGGGAGCAGCTGCAATGGTGAGAATGTGCTCCTGCTCTGTTGGCCGTGGTGGTTCTGTTCGATAAGCACTCGCTCACCCGCGGGGAGCTGTAGCCCTGGGAGTGGGAGCTGACCTCGGAACAGGGTTGGTCCTCCTTCCAGAGCTGTCGTCAGGGACAGGTTTACAGCCTCGCAGCACCCAGTCCCGGAGGCTCCTGCTCTTCGCCCCCAGACCCCATGGCCTGTGATCTGGTCCCCGAGGCGCCCCCACCTCTGCGACCCCCTCCCCCAGCCCGCATGGCCTGTGATCTGGTCCCCGAGGCGCCCCCACCTCTGCGACCCCCTCCCCCAGCCCGCATGGCCTGTAACCTGTACCCATTACGCCTGCCCACCCCCCCACCCTGTGATCCTACTTCCCCGTGTAATCTTCGTCCTTCTGCCCAATACAAGCCGCTGGCTGATGGGGGCAGAGCAGATGCTTGTGGGTGCCCGCTGCTCTCCCTGCTGCCGGCAGGACTGGGATAGATGCTCACATGACTCAACCCTGTCTCTGCTGACCTGGCTCAGGTGGTGCCAGGCGGCTGGACCCCTGGGTTGTCCGGTTAGAGTTAGTGTCGGCCCGCACACCGGAGGGTCTCGGGTTCGATTCCCAGTCCAGGCACGCACCTGGGGTTCAGTTTTCTCCCAGGCCTTGGTCCGGGAGCGTTCAGGAGGCAACCAGTCACTGTGTCTCTCTCACCTCAATGTTTTCCACCCTCCCTCCCTCCCTGCCTCCTTCCCTCCCTCTCCCTCTGAAAAGCAATGGAGGGAAATACCCTCTGGTGACTGCAGTTGACCCCGAACAACGCGGGGATGAGGGGTGCCGACCCCCATGCAGTCAAAAAGCTCACATGTAAGTGTTGACTCCCCCAAAACATAACTTACGAATAGCCTCCTGATGACATCGTTAACATGTATGTGCTGTGTCGTGTGTACTGTGTTCTCACAATAGGGGAAGCTAGCGGGAGGGAGTGTTGGGGAAATCCCGGGGAGGAGGAAATGCACTTACTCCTGCATTTATTGCTTAAAGACTGAACCCGGAAAAGCCTGTGGCCCCGCTGACCGCCCCCCCCCCCCCACTCCCATCACCAGGACCAGTGAGCAGAGACGAGATCGATCGCTGTTGGTGCTTTATTCAGGTGGCGGGCGACCTGGGGAGACAGCGGGTTATGTGCCCGGAGAAGACCACGTCCCATCTCCTCTCAGGCGCAGCCTTTTCACAAGAAGAAGAAAATGTGGGTAAAGGGTTTAGGACTCAGCGGGGAGGAGGGGAGGGGACTGGAATTCAGGGAGGAGGCTGATCAGATAAGAGCTGCAGCTATGACTTCCCAGCATCCCCTCATCTGCTGACCTGACCGGTGATCCTTTATCTCGTCCTGGGGGCTGACCTTCTCTGGGGGAGTTCAGTGGCTCAGGCACGTCCCCCCTGGCAGGCCTGGGGGGCAGGGAGAGGCACAGGGTCTGAGTGCTGGCCGGTCCCCTGAGGTCAGGGCAGGTTCAGTCACATACCCAGGCCCTGGGCATGTGCTAGGGGCAGGGGCCTGACAAAGAAGAATTACTGAGTAGGCTGAGGGGCAGGGACCATGGGAGAGAAAAATTGCTAATTATCTCGCTAGAAAAGCGATGTGTTATGATTGAACCCAGCCAGGTGTGACCCTGCTCGTAAATTTTATGTAAACTTTTTACCCTGCCAGGACCAGGAACGACTAATGGACCGCTTTGCAGTTTGTTTTCTTTTTTAAAAAAAATACTTGTAGCGTTGCAGATAAAAGGTATCGCTGTACTCTCGGTCGAAACTGCAAGCTGTGAGGCTCTTACGGGAGGGACACGGCTGGCGTCAGCTGGCCAGCTTAATAAAGGCTCCTTAAATGTAAATTCTGAGTCGGTGGTCTATCTTGCTGAGCTAACCCATAACAGGCAATGGCTGCTGTGTGCACCCAAGGCCGAGCCTAGTGACTATGAAGCTGACGCTAAAGAAGGTCAGCTTCTTGATTCCCCATCAGTAGGGTCCCCACGTCCTCAGAGAGAGAAATGGTAGGAGCCACGAGTCACCGAGAGGCGGGGAGCAAACCAGAAATTAAAGCGGAGACGGTGATGCCACAGACGCACACTGTGCTCGTCCACAGTCGCATCGAGTGGCAGCCCTGCTCGGCTGGATGGACCGCACACAGGACAGACGGTGAAGAGCGATCACGCTGCCAACACGTTCTTCCCGACCAGTGTTGTACGCACGGCACAGCTGGGGTTGCTTCCGTGATTTTACTGGAGTTTTCAGCTGCATTGTGGCTGATACTGTTTTCTCACACCTACTCATTGTCTATTCTCCACGTTGAAAACCCAAACGGTGGGAAAAGCAACTCCCTGTGCATGGTTTTTGTTATGCTGCCATGTCGGCTATAGCAACACGATCGAAAGGAAAAAGAGAACATGCGGTGACACTAATTGATGCATAAGCACCATTTGAAAAAACCAGCACCCATTCCCGATCCTTCTGCAGCAACTCGCAGCAAACCAGACGTAACGGAGGACTTCCTCAACTTGATTTTTTTTTTTTAATCTACAAAAATGTTACCTTTTTTGTGAGAAACTGGACATTTGCCCCTGGAGGTGGAGAGCAAGACAAGAGTGTCCATCTCAATACTCTCTCCCTGTTGCACCGGAGGGACTAGATAGGCAATCAGACAAGAACAGGAGTAAAAGCACGTCGGTGGGAAGAAGAAAACGCTGCCGTTTCTTACCGGTGGCGTGACTGTCTATGTGGACACACAGAGACGGATAAGACCCTTCTGGGAGTCAGCAGCGATAGCCTGTGTGCAGAACAACGTCAGCACGCCAACCACGACTGCTGGCCACGGGCCAGAACAGAACAGTGAGGGTTTGAAATCAAACGAGAGCCCGTTTACAACAGCACCGAACAATGAAACACCCCGTGTAAATCCGGTAAGCGCCTACGAGAACTAGACGCAGCAGCGAGCTACAAAACGTGACTTAAAAGATCAGAGCAACCTGCATCCACGGAGGCTGGAGTCCGTGTCCGCGGCTGGAGGGATCAGTACTGTCAAGATGTCAGTTCTCCCCAACTGAGCGACAGAGTCAATGTTACCCCCATCGATACGTCACAGGTACAAACACACTGATTTAAACTGTGTATGAAAAGGCACCAGACCCAGCACGATACCAGCGAGACGAGCGATTCCGGGACTCACACCTCTTTGCTCTAAGACGTGCTCCGATGCTGTGTGAATGGAGTAAATTATTGGTAAAAGAATCAACACACAGGTCAACAGAGCAGAGCAGAGGCCGGGAGCCGGCCCACAGGCACCGTTAACTAACCTGACAAACGCGCAAAGGCAGCTCCGCGGAGAAAGAAACGTCTTTACAGCAAGTGTTTCCGAAACAGCAGGAAGTCCAGACGCAAACGCGGATCTCCACGCAGCCCTCCACCTTCCGCAGCGCCCAGCGCCCGAGGCTTCAGGGCAGCGCGGGAACGGGTGCGCGTCCCGGGGAACGCGGAGGAGGAAGCCGAGGTGACCGCGCGTGCGGCAGTCCGCGTCAGAGAGGACGCCGAGCGCACAGTCCCTGGAGTTAGACCGACAAGAGCTGCGCTTTATTTACTTACATTTTTACGGAAACTGTTCATTGAATGAAAACAAGTCGGAACGGGAACGAAGGATTCGCAAGGCACTCACCCAGGGAGAGAGCTGCATCCAAATCGACTGGAGCGCGGAAAGCTCAGCAGGGAGAAAACAGGAGAGCATTTGACAGCTGGGCAACGATCATAAGTCTAGATCAGTGGTTCTCCACCTCCTGGCCTTTAAATGCAGCTCCTCAGGTTGTGACCCAACCATAACATTATTTCCGTGGCTACTTCATAGCTGTAATGTGGCTGCTGTTATGAATCGGCATGTGAGTATCTGATCTGCAGGATGTATTTTCATTGTTTGCGACCCAGAGGTTGAGAACCGCTGATGCTAAACCGGCCTCTCACCAGGGAAGATGCGCAAACATCAGGCCCATGAAATGCTCGAGGTCACTGTGCTGGGAAATTGCATCATTCAGGGCCAGTGAGGTGCCCCCCAAAACTCTTAGGGGGGGGAGGGTGTGGGAGGACAAGGAGGGAAACCACAGGAAGAGCATCTGGAGCCCAGGGTCATCTCCACGCGCCTCTGGCCTCGGTTGGGTTGCAAGCCCACCCCGAGCCTCCAGGGGGCGGCGAGGGACAGGTGTGAGTCACCTGTCCCGGGATGGGCGGCGCTGACGGTTTCCCTTGGGGGTGGGGCACACACCTGGATGCCATCGAGGTTCCACGGGGGGACCTGCCCCAACATTCGTCTTCTGAGACAATTTTTTCAAAATATGTTTTTATTGATTTTTACAGAGAGAGGGAGAGAGATGGAAACATCGATGAGAGAGCAACATTACTGACCGGCTGCCTCCTGCACAGCCCCTACTGGGATCGAGCCCACAATCCGGGCACGTGCCCTGACTGGGAATCGAACCCTGACCTCCTGGTTCCCGGGGTGACACTCCACCGCTCAGCCACAGGGCCCGGCTCAGACCACCGTTTAACGCGTGCGTGACGAGTGACTCACCTTCCATGTCCCTCGCGAGCCTCCCGGAGCCGCGAGCAGGGCCAGCCGCCAGGTGGGGTCCCAGGGCTCCGTCCACGGCCGTGGCCCTCGGAGCGGGGAGGCGCCTGCAGCCTCTGATGTGCTCCCACGTGCATGTTGGTGTAAGTTCAGGGGGAAAACCTGTGAGTAATCAAAAGCCGGCGGTAAAGTTAGGATTCAGATCTCTCGTGTTTCTGACCCATAAAGGGCATTTTACCGTAAACAGATTCAGGGAGGAGGGGTGCTCTTCCTGTAACCGTGTTCTGACCGTGAGCGTCATGGCTCGTTTATTTGTGTATTTACCGGTTTGCAAAACTAGCCAAAGGCCAACAGCAACCATTCAAAGGCAGTTTTCTCTTTACCAATGTCTAAAAATAAAACATATTCCTGACGGGGGTTGGACATCATCGCGACTCCGCACACCAACCACCGTTTGAGGTGCAGCCACGTGCGGTGCGGGGGCAGCTGTGCAGCACGCGGGGTGCAGCTGGCCTGTGGGCAGGACGCAGCCGCGTGGAGGGGCCGTGCGTGTGCAGCACGCGGGGTGCAGCTGGCCTGTGGGCAGGACGCAGCCGCGTGGAGGGGCCGTGCGGGCCTCCAGAGATGAAGTCCCAGGTTACTGTTCCCTGAAGCCAAACTGCCGGCCGCCCCTCAGACCTGCGCGTGGCAGAGCTCGGGGGGCCGCAGGAAGTGGAGACCCCGCGAGGTCCTGGGGGCCCTCGAAGGCCAGCGGGAGGGTCTGGGTGCGAGTGGCAGGGGTGGTGGGCAGCGCCAGGCTCCTGGGTGGGGGCCCTGGAGGGTTTCATCCTGAGACGAAGGCCGCGAGAGAGCCGTGGGCGTACTCACTCCCCCGTCCACACTGAGTCCAGCGAAGGCCAGGCGATCGGTGCAGACATCACAGCTGGAGCTTCGTCGGAGCTGGAGGCTCAGAGACGCCGGCTCAGGGTCCTGCCCGCAAACCCGAGCGTCGGGAGGCAGACAGCGGGGTGGCCAGAGCCGGGAGGAGACCTTCGAGGAGGAAGGCCCGTGAGCAGACGCGCCGGCTGGGGCAGGTGCCGACCACGCACGGCTGAACACAACGGGCGGAAGATGCGGGGTTAAAGGCTAATCGGCCAAGCCCTGGCCCAGGGCCTGACTCCGGTCAAGGGCGCACGCCTGGCTGCAGGTTGCTCCCCAGCCCCAGGCCGCTGCGTGCGGGAGGCAACCCGTCATGGGGGGAAGGGCCTTCTCTGTGGCTCTCGGCTCCCTCACGTGCTGCTCGTCCACGTCTCCACTGAGCGCACGTCAGCAGATGGAGGGTCCCGCCGGGCGTGGTGTCTGTGGTCCCTGGTCCCCCACCTCATGCCGGCCGGTGGGCTTTCTTCTCTTTTTAAAAAAATATATTTCTATTGATTTCAGATTGGAAGGGAGAGGGAAGGAGAGAAACATCAATGATGAGAGAGAATCATTGGTCACTGCCTCCTGCACGTATCCTACTGGGGATCAAGCCCGCAACCCGGGCATGTGCCCTGACCGGGAATCGAACCCAGGACCCTTCAGTCCACAGGCCGATACTCAACCACTGAGCCACACCAGCCAGGACCGGCCTCTGGGTCTACCCTGTGGCGGAGGGCACTGCCTCGGCCGGGACGGACAGACAGGACGCGAGTGAGAGCTGCGTTTCCCCTCAGGGAAACGTGAACGCTGCCCTTTCACTAGAAAGGGGCTCCGTTTGTTTTCCTTCCACTCCCCGCGTTCCCACCACTGACTCTCCACCGGTTCCGATCAAGTGTCCACGTCCCGGGAACTCACCCAAGTGCCTGATGAGCCCAAAGCAAGTTATTCTTAAACTCACGCGGAAAAGGAGCACATTTTACATGAAACACTGCTGGAAATATCGACCGCGATCCTGCATAATAAAACCCTAATATGCAAATAGACCGAACGAGGAACAACCAGTCGCTGTGACGCGCACTGACCACCGGGGGGCAGATGCTCAACGCAGGCGCTGCCCCCAGTGGTCAGTGCGCCCCCACAGGGGAGCGCCGCTCAGCCAGAAGCTGGGCTCACGGCTGGCGAGTGCAGCCACAGTGGCAGGAGCCTCTCCCGCCTCCACGGCAGCCAGACATCCCCCGAGGGGTCCAGGCCTGCAAGAGGGCGCTGGCCAGGCTGAGGGACCCTCCCCCCCAGTGCCTGAATGTCCTGCACAGCCTCGGGTTTGGCAATAAGAGCAGCAGTAAGTATGGGAGGCTGTCTGGTAACTACTTGGGTTTGTCAGGGCAGACGGTCGCCACTCCCTCCCCTATTTATTCTTTAGGGACGGATCATCTTACCCCTAGTGTGCACACACACTTTTTATTGACTAACGCCTCCGACGACGCTTTCCTCGAAGTCAGCGCCCGTGTTTGCTGTGCCCACCTCCCCGCCACCTGCTGCTCGTCTCGCCCTGTCCTGTGTGCGTCATGAACCTGCGGTTGGACAGGCGTTCGCCCGGGGACCCCTGTGCAGACGGCACCGCCTTCTTCGGGCCGAGAGGCCGACCCCCCGAGGGGTCAGCCAGTTCCTCGGCTCGGGGCTTCTCTCCGGGAGCGTCCGTGGGTCTGCACTGCTGCCCGTTGGCGACGTGGGCCCGAAACACTTACATTTCAGCGTCTCGTGGGTTCGTCTTCACGTCTCCCTGCCCCAGGCCCAGGACGTGCCGCGGGGCTTCGGTCACTGGGTCGGAGTTCTGTCCCACTCGCCAGGGCGGGCAGGACGCTGCGGCTCAGGCTCCATCCGCGAGGTCAGACCGGGCCTGCTCTCCGCCCTCCGTCTCCACCTCCCAGACCTGAGCTCCGTTCCTCCTTTCCTCTTCAGTCTCGGCGATACGTTCCTCTCATTCTAATTCAGTACTTTCCTGTGCATTCGCAGAGACCCGCACACGTGTGTGCATGTGTGTGCACGCGCGCGTGTGTGTGTGTGCATGTGTGTAAATGTGGTGCTTTCTTCTTCATTAAGAAACGTTATAAGCAGTGGACACTGATGCTGTCAGTCTGTCCTGCATTTGCTGCTGCTTTACTTTAGAAATGACGTATAATTTCATTAAAAATGCCAACAGGCTTTGTTTTTTAGAGTAGCTTTCAGTTTGCAGGAAACTTGAGTTCCCATAAGCCCCCTCCCCTCCCCGTTCCCCTGTGCGCACATGTGCATTAGTGTGTCAGTCAGATTCTCCCCCGAAAACAGAATATGTTATAAATCTCACCACAGTGAGGACAGCAACACAGGCCTTTAAAACAATTGGTTGTCGTGGTTTTTCAAAACGGCCTGCGTCACCACGGAGAGAACCCGTCAGAGCGGAGAGAACCCCTCACCGCGGAGAGAACCCGTCAGAGCGGAGAGAACCCCTCACTGTGGAGAGAACCCGTCACCGCGGAGAGAACCCGTCAGAGCAGAGAGAACCCGTCAGAGCGGAGAGAACCCCTCACCGCGGAGAGAACCCGTCAGAGCGGAGAGAACCCCTCACCGTGGAGAGAACCCGTCAGAACAGAGAGAACCCGTCAGAGAGGAGAGAACCCGTCATCGCGGAGAGAACCCGTCAGAACAGAGAGAACCCGTCAGAGCGGAGAGAACCCCTCACCGTGGAGAGAACCCGTCAGAACAGAGAGAACCCGTCAGAGCGGAGAGAACCCGTCAGAGCGGAGAGAACCCCTCACCGTGGAGAGAACCCGTCAGAACAGAGAGAACCCGTCAGAGCGGAGAGAACCGTCTGCTCACGCCTTGAAGCCGGACGTGTGGCTCGTCCGTCGTCCACAGGCGACAGGTCTGGCCGGCAGACGTGCTGCTGATGCACAGCCTCCGTCCGCCGGGGCAGCTGCAGCCCATCGAGGGGAAGCTGCTCTGCAACAGACGAGAGACCCGTCGGGGTGCTGAGCCGGGGCCTGGGTGACACTCGAGTCTGGTTCTCATTCACTCATTTATTCACCCGTGTTCGGTGTTGGCTCGGAGACGCCCGGGATCGTCCAACTCCAGGAGAAGATGCCGGCTCTGTGTGAGGCCGGCCCCTGGCCCAGGAGTGAGTCTCGGTCGGTGGAACCGTCTTCGATCCACAGGTGAGGGGTGAGTGCAGGCTGTCCCCTGGGTCTCCCCGCCTTCCAGAGAGAGCGGGCACAGCATTGCCCCGCACCCCCGAGGGAGGCCGCTCCCCTCCCCGCCAGTGTGCAGGGCGGGGGGGGGGCCTCACTGTGGAAGCGGAGGGGGTTCCCACTCCCTTCACTCCCCCCCCCCCCCCCCAGTGCTCAGTCAACCCTGGCGGCCGGTGTGCTTGTCCAGGGCCGTGTGGGTGTTTATAACATCGCTCACGGGCCACACGGAATTATCCACCGAAAACGAGCCTGTGTACGTGGTCAGACGGCTACTCAACTCCCCCTGGGGCCTTGGCAGGGCCAGACCAAATGGGCCTCACACGGCCCGCGGGCGGCGGTTCCCCACCCCGGGCTCCTGGACAAGCCCTTGTTTAAAGAGGGCGCCCCCGGGCCGGGCCCTGCTTGCGGGAGGCAGCCTGACCGAGCTGATCTCGCACCCGCCGGCCCGCGGCCAGGACACGCTCCCCGCCTCCCTGAGTCAGGGTTTCCGCTCCCGCTGCGGCTGGAGATCACAAACAGCACATTCCCCACATGTGGGACCTCGCTGGCTTCCACGAAAGGAAAAAGGAAACTATTTTTGAATTTCAGAAAGAGACGGCACGAAGCCTGCTGTCATTTCCCCCGCGACAAGCTGGAAACAGACCCAAACCCCAGACCCTCTGATCGGCCCCAGCTGGGCACGCAGAGGTCACACGCGCAGCCCTGCCTCCAGCCGGTCCTGCCGAAGCTTTCAAAACAGGAGGAGGAGGAGGAGGCAGAAGGGAAACATTGCCCCATTCTGTTCAGGAATTCCAGTTATGACCAGAGAGACACCCTCGCCGACGGCCCACCCTCCCTCCTGCGCGGCCGGAATCGGCCAAGTGCTGGGTGTCGGGCCCAGACCCACAGCCGCACGGAGGACGCTTCCCCGGGGTCTAGGGGGGCAGTGGGGGCCCCGGGGCCGTCTGTGGGGGCAGACGCCGATTCCAGAGCCTGTGGCCGGGCGATGGCGGAGCTCACGGCAGCCTGAGCATTTCAGCCCATACGTGAGGTTACGTGGCCGGGTCTGTCACACGCATGACAAATGGCATGTTTCTGAACTGACCCCACACACACCCTCTGAATCAACCAGAATAAGCCGCCTGGGAAGAGGCCGCGTGTGACGGGCGGGCTGCGACCGGGGTCCCGAGAGGCTCCGGGATGCGGGGGCCGAGGAAACACGTCCTGAACAGAGCGGCTCCGTGTGGGCCTGTCCTGGGGGTGGCGTGGGGACAGCTGGGACGGGCGTGCTTTTCCGGAGGAAGGGCAGGTGTGTGCGGTCCCGCGCCTCGGATATGACGTGTCCGTCCCGTCCCCACAGGACGCAGCAGCGGGGTTCCGGACCCTGATGAGAGGCTGGGGGCACAGGTCAGCGGGGACCACGTGGCCCCAGCAGGAGGCGGGCAGGTGAGAGGCCGGGACGGAGCGCCCGCGAGTCGTCCTCAGGGTGGACGCTCGCCCCGACCGGCGCCCATGGCCTGTCCCCGGCGCTGCCGCACGCCCCTTCTCCGCCCATCATGCCCCCACTGGTCGGGGTCAGCGGTTTACAACACAGAGCAGTTTTTCTCCGAAAATGCCGTTACCAGAACCGATGCTTTTCAGCTGCGGGAGGAACACACGAGGGCTGACGTGGGCGAGGGGTGGCCCATCGCACACACGAGCGGACGGGCCCTGTGAGCCACGAGGGACCAGGGCGCAGAGGGAGGCCCCCGCTCCGGCCACAGCTCCCTCCTCTCGCCCCGAGGGGGGTGCCAGGCCAGACCCCCCAGCGGGAGGCTGGAGGCGGGAGGTGGAGGGGCAGGGAGCAGGCGGCTCTCGGGCCCAGGCCTCGCCTTGAGTCACCACGTCCACTCCCTCCACGACGGCTGTCTCTGAGAGGGCGGAAAAGGTGTCCGTCGTCGTGGTGACCACAGAGAAAGCGGAACAGCCGCCTCCCTCTCGGCCGCAGACACAGGCCCCTGAAGACTCGCCAGGAAGCCCGTTGGCGGCGAGTCCGCGAGCTCCCAGGCCCCGTGGAGAGAAGCAGCCACATGTCTCCTTCCTTTCCCGGCGCCGCACGGGGCGGCCCGTTCAGTGGAAAGAACCGGTGGAGGCGTCCGGCTTCTGCTGAGGGAGCGACAAACCCCCCAAAACCGCTCCAGCTCCCCCCGGGCTCCCAGCCGGGCCCCCAAAGCCAGGCTGCTCTATCACATCAGCTTCGGTTCTTTAGACTCAAAAACATGGTTACTGCCCGGCTGGCGTGGCCCAGGGGTTGAGCGTCGACCTATGAACCAGGAGGTCAGGGTTCGATTCCCGGTCAGGGCACAGGCCCGGGTTGTGGGCTCCATCCCCAGTGCGGGGCGTGCAGGAGGCGGCCGATCCATGATCCTCTCCCATCATTGATGTTTCTCTCGCTCCCTCTCCCTTCCTCTCTGACATCAATAAAAACATATTGTTTAAAACCATGTGGCTCCTGAGTGCCTTCTGGAAGCTGGTGCACCAGGAGGACCCTTCGCTGGGCTGACCTCACCCCAGGATCACGGCCACGGCCTCCCCACCGGCAGGGCTGGGGCCCTCTCCTGGCGCCCACAGGTGAGAGAACAGGTCGCCACGTCTTGGGTGATTTAAAAAGCTGCGTCGTTAAAAAATTCCCGCTTCCAGAGCATTTGCTTATCAGTGTAATGATTTACACGCGGCCGTAATTGGCTGAATCAAGACGGGACGCGTCCTGGACGTGCACCTCAGCACGCGACCAGGAGCTGGCTGCCCCGCCCGCCCGCCGGGCCTGGCACCTGCTGTGTGACCATCAGACCGGGACCTGCCCGGCTGCGCTGAGGTCAGGGGGCCCGGCTCCCGGGACAGGAGGGAGCAGGCTGGGCCCTGGGTCGCCTCTGTGGGGACCGGCTCTCACGCTCACCCTGCTTTCATGCAGTTCCTGCCAAATTCTCCCTCTGCCATCTGCATGATGCAACTGGAAATGCGATTCATCGAACCACGTGACTTTTTTCCAACGCTCGACTGTCCAGTCCTTGTGTTCCTGTGCGAATTGGAGACGTTTCATCTTGGTAACTGCAGACGGCAAAGGTGTTCGAACAGGCCTTCGGCTTCCATGTCCCACAGGATGCAGCGTGCGGCTAATCTGCCTCCAAGTGTCAGGGGGTCGCAATAATCTGGCCGCTCCGCGTGTATGGACGCCGTGTTGCAATGTTCTCCACTCAGAGAAGGAGCACGTGCCCTCCCCCTTCCAGACGTCGTGTCTGCTGTTATTTCGTACGTTTTTATTCACTTGTTGTGAGAGGAGAGAGGATGGGTCTCTACACTGATTCGCTGACAGCTCGTTAGCCGGCTCGGCCGTCAACGCTAACACTTCCCCCTCGTGGCCTGGGAAGCTCCCTCACGGAGAGGCCGCCTACACACGGGCCTGTGGCTTCCCTCCTGGCGTCTCAATGCCCGTGGGGCCCAGGTCCATGTGTGTCTCCAGTCGCTGAGATCGGGACCGCGCTCCCCAGCCTTTCACACCACAAACAAGATGTGGGACCAGCCTTCGTGTCCTGGGCCGGGTCTCAGGGGAGGCGCTGCTGTGGGATCAGGGCTGAACCAACAGCGTCTGCCAGCGCCCAGCGCCCGCGAGGCGGCTCCTATCCCAGCCCCCAGAAGGCGCTGGCCCAGCCCTGCCTCCAGCTGGGCGGGATGGCGCGCTTCCTGGAAGCGGGAGGAACGCTGGCCCTGCGGCCTCGCTGGCGAGCAGCCGGACGTTGAGTGAACGCAGCCGTCCGGGAGCATAACTTACTCGAGTGCGATAAGAGCCTGCTTGACCTCGGCCGTCCTCTGTAAACCCCTCCTTCCACCAGCGCGGTCAGAGCGGCGGGAGGGAGTGGGAGCTGCGCTTCCCTCGGTCCCAGAGGAACGGAGTTGGGTGGGTAAGGGGTTCTGGCCAAGCCTCGTGGGGAGCTGCGAAGGCGCGATGCCTCGTCCACGCCGGCCCCTACTCTCGGAGGGCGCGTCCAGTGTCCCCCGGGCCGGCCGTGGACAGTGCTGGCCGGGCTGCTGTCCCAGGACACCCATGTGCAGTTGTTTGTCCTTCCAGATGGACCAGCAGCGTCCAGGCCAATGTCACAGCCGCCCGGCCAGGCCGGAGGGAGCGAGGCTCTGCCGGGACCCAGCCCGGTCCCTCCAGGGCCCGCAGCCAGGCCACGCTCGCCGTCCTCCCCCTACACCCGCCATCGCCAGGAGCCCGGGCCACGCTCGCCGTCCTCCCCCTACACCCGCCATCGCCAGGAGCCCGGGCCACACTCGCCGACCTCCCCCTACACCCGCCGTCCTCCCCCTACACCCTCAATCGCCAGGAGCCCGGGCCACGTCATCGCTGTGCGCAGCCTCAGACCCACGTGGCCACAGACACCGCCACGGGGCCGCCACGCCTTCTCCTGGCGATGGGGACAGTCGGCCTGAGGAAGGGCGTTGGCACTGACTGGGCACAGGATCGGGGGATCATGTGCACGTGTCTGAGCAACTGTGAGCGCCCCGCACACAGCAGCCCACGCGGAGCTCCTCTATCTGAGGGTGAGCCGGGGCCTGTGTGGGCAGGACGAGGAGACAGTGCAGGTCATCCTCACGGGGTACATCTGACCTGCAGGTCAGTGAGCCAGCAGGAGCCCAGAGAGTCTCGGCCTCCAGCACTCCCTCCCTGCTCCGTGCAGACACAGCCGCCAGCTCCCCACCTCCCACCCGCCCAGGCGACCTCGGCTCTGGCTCCAGGGGTGCCTGACGCCAGGCGGGGTCCCACCAGCATCTGCACCCAGGTGCCCTCGAGGGGAAAAGGGCAGGGTGAGCGTGAGAGCCGGTCCCCACAGAGGCGACCCAGGGCCCAGCCTGCTCCCTCCTGTCCCGGGAGCCGGGCCCCCTGACCTCAGCGCAGCCGGGCAGGTCCCGGTCTGATGATCACACAGCAGGTGCCAGGCCCGGCGGGCGGGCGGGGCAGCCAGCTCCTGGGTCGCGTGCTTAGGTGCACGTCCAGGACGCGTCCCGTCTTGATTCAGCCAATTACGGCCGCGTGTAAATCATTACACTGATAAGCAAATGCTCTGGAGGCGGGAAGAGGTGTGCACCTGCCCGGAGCCATGCTCTGCGTTCCCACTGCCTCACCTACTGACAGGCACGGGTTTGGCTGACTCGCCAGGGACCTGTGCCAACCCCTCCACCCGCCAACAGCTGCATTCAGGTTCTGCAGCACTCGCAGCCCCACTCTCTGCGTCGGCCACGGAGGCTCCTCACACAGACCTCTCCCATCTCAGAGGGAAGGATGCGCACCTAACCTACCTGTACACACACCCAACTACCTGTGCACACACCCAACTACCTGTGCACATACCCAACTACCTGTGCACACACCCAACTACCTGTGCACACACCTAACCTACCTGTACACACACCCAACTACCTGTGCACACACCCAACTACCTGTGCACACACCTAACCTACCTGTACACACACCCAACTACCTGTGCACACACCCAACTACCTGTGCACACACCCAACTACCTGTGCACACACCCAACCTACCTGTGCACACACCCAGCCTAGCTGTGCACACACCCAACCACCTGTGCACACACCCAACTACCTGTGCACACACCCAAGCTACCTGTACACACACCCAACTACCTGTGCACACACCTAACCTACCTGTACACACACCCAGCCTACCTGTGCACACACCCAACTACCTGTGCACACACCTAACCTACCTGTACACACACCCAACTACCTGTGCACACACCCAACTACCTGTACACACACCCAACTACCTGTGCACACACCCAACCTACCTGTACACACACCCAACTACCTGTGCACACACCCAACTACCTGTGCACACACCCAACTACCTGTGCACACACCTAACCTACCTGTACACACACCCAGCCTACCTGTGCACACACCCAACTACCTGTGCACACACCCAGCCTAGCTGTGCACACACCCAACTACCTGTGCACACACCCAACTACCTGTACACACACCCAACTACCTGTGCACACACCCAACTACCTGTGCACACACCTAACCTACCTGTACACACACCCAGCCTACCTGTGCACACACCCAACTACCTGTGCACACACCTAACCTACCTGTACACACACCCAACTACCTGTGCACACACCCAACTACCTGTACACACACCCAACTACCTGTGCACACACCCAACTACCTGTGCACACACCCAACCTACCTGTACACACACCCAACTACCTGTGCACACACCCAACTACCTGTGCACACACCCAACTACCTGTGCACACACCTAACCTACCTGTACACACACCCAGCCTACCTGTGCACACACCCAACTACCTGTGCACACACCTAACCTACCTGTACACACACCTAACCTACCTGTACACACACCCAACTACCTGTGCACACACCCAACTACCTGTGCACACACCTAACCTACCTGTACACACACCCAACTACCTGTGCACACACCCAACCTACCTGTGCACACACCCAACTACCTGTGCACACACCCAGCCTACCTGTGCACACACCCAACTACCTGTGCACACACCCAACTACCTGTGCACACACCCAACTACCTGTGCACACACCCAACCTACCTGTGCACACACCCAGCCTACCTGTGCACACACCCAACCTACCTGTGCACACACCCAACTACCTGTGCACACACCCAACTACCTGTGCACACACCCAGCCTAGCTGTGCGCACACCCAACTACCTGTGCACACACCCAGCCTAGCTGTGCACACACCCAACCTACCTGTGCACACACCCAGCCTACCTGTGCACACACCCAGCCTACCTGTGCACACACCCAACCTACCTGTGCACACACCCAGCCTACCTGTGCACACACCCAGCCTACCTGTGCACACACCCAGCCTACCTGTGCACACACCCAACTACCTGTGCACACACCCAGCCTACCTGTGCACACACCCAGCCTAGCTGTGCACACACCCAACTACCTGTGCACACACCCAACTACCTGTGCAAACACCCAGCCTAGCTGTGCACACACCCAACCTACCTGTGCACACACCCAGCCTAGCTGTGCGCACACCCAGCCTTCCTGTGCACACACCCAGCCTAGCTGTGCGCACACCCAGCCTACCTGTGCACACACCCAGCCTAGCTGTGCACACACCCAGCCTACCTGTGCAC
Source organism: Myotis nattereri (assembly GCF_964212035.1). Lineage (NCBI taxonomy): Eukaryota > Metazoa > Chordata > Mammalia > Chiroptera > Vespertilionidae > Myotis > Myotis nattereri. The sequence goes on from NC_138086.1 coordinate 83,051,542, forward strand.
ACACAGAGGGTGCAGAAAAACGGGGCATGTACCTCTGGACTAACGACGTGTCATCTCTAAATAGAACGTGAAGCCCTCACCTGCCCGAGTGTTGACGTTCTCCTCCCGTCGTCGCCCCCTCCCCCCAGCAATGCTCACAGATACCTGGTGAGTCGTCATGACGTCCCGGTGTTGACCTTTAACCCCAAACTCTCTGGGAACTTTCTGGATTCATCACTGCCATCCTGAAGTCCTTCAGGAGACCTGCCCCCTGCAGGTCACCCCAGGGAGCGATGCCTGTGGGGAGGGGCGGGCGGCCGACTGACGCCGGCAGGAAGCGTGAGGAACCTCCGCGGCCATGGGAGCCGCTGCCGGGCTGACCCCTCGGACAAGTCCCAGGCCGCTCTCCTCCCGCGTCCCCTGCGACGAGGAGGCAGAGGCCGCCGTTCCCGACGAACAGACACGGCCCCGGCTCCGGTGTCCGCGTGGGCTCCGCCCTCAGAGCTCTCTCAGCGCCTCACGGGGCCAAGATATGGAAGCGACCACGCTGGGTCCACCGACAGAGCCGGCTGCTCAAAGTGGGGGGCGTGTGAGGGCACCGCCTGGCGCAGGCTCCTTGGCGCGCACAGTGGGTGTCGCTTTCCGACGGCAGGACGGCCCGAGAGGGTGTGGTGCCCAGTGAAACAGGCAGACAGTGGGGTCTGATCGCACTCCATGTGGGATCTAAACAAGAAAATAAATGAGATAAATGAACAAGCAAAAGGGAAACCACGCAGACGGTGAGCGAGCTGAAGGGGCAGGAAGCGGCCGGTGCGGACAGGCGGTGACGGGAGCGTAGCTGGAGCCCGGGGGCCACGGCCATCGTGTCCTCACGGCCGTGCGTGTGCCCGGGGGCCACTTCCTGGAGCTGATGCTTGTCTGACCCCGTGCTGTGCTCCGGGAGCTCCTGTCATGCTGTCGGCTGTGCTCGAAAGACCGAACTCGTTTTTAAAGACCACAGACTGTCCCAGTCACACACACCACGAGGAGTCTGTCCTGCTCGGTGGGCGGCGTCCGTCTGCCCTCCCGCAGGCCAAGCACGTGCCCTGCAGCCGCCCTCCCACTCCTGGCCCTGAACCACCCTCCCTCCCTGCTCCCCTCCCAGCTCTCCCCCCACAGCACCTCGCGGCCCCTGGAGCAGGGACAACGGGAAGTGGCCCAGGCTCAGTCAGACACCTGCCCGGACGTCCCCCCAGGAGAGGGATGCAAAGCTGGACCTCGCCCTGGCCGGTGTGGCTCAGTGGATAGAGCGTCGGCCTGTGGACCAGAGGGTCCCGGGTTCGATTCTGGTCAAGGGCACAAACCTCTCGGCTGCTCCCGGCCCGGGCCCTGGTCAGGGCGCATGGAGGCAACCCATGGATGTGTCGCTCTCACATCGATGTTTCTGTCTTCCCCTCTCTCTTCCCCTCTCTCTAAAAGTCAATGGAAAACAATATCACCAGGTGAGGATTGAAAAATAATGATAATTTTTTAGAAAGCCGGGCTTCGACGAATGGCTCGGCAGGAACCTGGGGAGACTTTCCACCCAGAGCAAAGGTGGTTCGGTTGTTTGCACATGAACACACGTCAGGCACGTTCGGGGCCGCGCCCGGCCATGCGGCCTCAGCGGCAGGTGGAGGTGCTGCCCACGACGGGGCCCGGAGCTCACCTGGGGACAAGGGCATGGGGGAGCTGGCGCCCCAGGACCTAGCAGGTCTTCTGCAAACATGAAGAGATCGTGTGTGCAACCTTTCAACTCATCGGTGCCACGTCAGGGGAGACCCCACGGAGCGGTGGCCACCCGGCTGTGTCCGGGGCTCCGGGCAGGTGCGTGCTCCCCGCGGACGCCGGAGGCGGAGGGCACGTGGATGGCGGAGCCTGGCCGGCTGGTGCTGCTCCCACAGGAGGCCCGGCTCAGAGGACGGGGGGCGGGCGGGCGTCGCCAGCCTCCCGGGTTCAGGCTCCGTCCACTGGGAGCCGGAAGCGAGGGCCCGGACGCCCATGGGGTCCCAAGCATCTGTCTCCTCTGGGAGTGATGAGCCCGTTTTATGCTCTTGTTTTTGACTCGCTGGTTCCATGAGCCGCTAACAAAGAGGCCATCAATAAACACGCTCTGCCTCTAGCCCAACCCAGGATTCGCTGAGTGGGAATTGCACTAGGAACCCACGTCGACCTGTCTAAGTAACTACAACTAGACGCGTGGACGTGAAGAGAGCGGAGAAGCCGCCTGTGCCTGCGATGAGCCCAGGACACGCGCCTGGCGGCGGCAACACGCCCGCTGCTGTGAACTCAGAGCCGAAGAAAGCGCAGATATGAGCCAGCCTCTCGTCACGCAAAAGACCCGCTACAACCGGACGTGGTCACAGGTACATGGCGGCCTTCAGGCTGCAGTAACACGAGAACCATGCACAGCAAAATGCTAATGGGAAGAAATCCACCCAAAACAGCTGGTGAAGTGTTATTCCGGGCAAACAGACATGTGTGCGCTCCTCTTGGTGTCACCCAGACCCTGCACTTCCCAGGGCTCGGCCGGGTGAACTATGGAACCGGACGTCGAACCCCCGGCCAGCCCGCGCCGTGGGCTCTCGGGGGCACGAAACAGCTCCACGTTCCCCTCGCGCTGTGTGTCCCCGGGACGTCCCCGCTCCCACAGACACGCAGGGGGGTTCAGGCCGAGCACAGCCACCTCGGAGTCGCCAAGACTCAAAGGGAGAGAAAAGACTGCCTGGCCGGCGGGGCTCGGTGGCTGAGCATCGACCTACGAACCAGGAGGTCAGGGTTTGATTCCCGGTCAGGGTTCGATTCCCGGTCAGGGCTCAGGCCCGGGTTGTGGGCTCGATCCCCAGGAGGGGGCGTGCAGGAGGCAGCTGATCCATGATTCTCTCTCATCATTTCTCTCTCTCCCTCTCCCTGAAATCAGTAAAAATATTTTTTTCAAGAAGGAAGCGAAAAGACAACAAACCATGCAACAGACCTCAGAGCTCAGCCCGCAGGTGGCCGTGGGAGGCGCCCCACTCTTTTCCATAAAATCCATAAAACCGGGCGCTTCTGATGCATACGTGCCGGAGCACGTGGCTCTGTTGATCTGGTTGCTATAAACATGTCGGTTTGCTCTGTCTGAGCAGGCCAAGCCCCGCCCGGAACCACCATGTCCCCTCGTGTCGGCCCCAGCGATCCTGCAGCCACGGTCAGGCCGCTGGAGTGTGACACGGCGTTCCTGAAAGTCAGTGAGCGGGCCAGGCCCACGGTCTGACGGCTGGCGGCATCGCCAGTCCCGGGCTTAAAGCGGAATCGGCCGTTTCCACGGAAACCCTCCCTCGTTCTAGCGGCTGTGGACAGTCCTGAGCAACAGCACGGCCATAGTAACCCCCCACTGCCCGCGACTGAACGCTCCCACGAGGGCGCGGGCACGGCGGGTACGCCTGCCCCCGGGTTAGACCTGCGCCCCCCCCCCCCCGACGGGCACAGGGGGAGCCGTGTCCACGCTGGAATGTCGGCCGGGGGAGGCTTTTCTGGGCAGGAAGACGCCAGCGTTGCTGGTGGGAGAGGGTGTGTGCAAACATGACCTCACGCGCGGCGCCCCGACCTGCTGGAGCTCCTCTCCGACACGTTCGAGTGCCGTTCGGAACCAAAAGGGAGATGAGTCGCTCGCCGGCACCTGGCACCTGACGGCTCCCCGTTTTCCTGAGTCAGCACCGTTCGCATTAAAGGGGAACGCGCCTCGTTCTCCCCGGGACGCGGGAGGCCCGGGGGTCTGCTCCGCGTGGTCCGTGGGCAGCGTTGGGCACGGGAAGGACCCGAGACTCGACCGCTGATCCGGAGACGCGGGGACGACGGGCGGACGGACAGACGGATGGATGGAGTCTGCAGGACACTGTCTCGGGGGTGGTCACATGACACCAGACACCACCCAGGTTAGACCGTCGGGTAAATTCTAACCACGTCTGAGGAGAGGACAACCTGGGGCAGCGTTTCTCAACCTTCTGGCCTTTAAACACGGCTCCTCAGGTTGTGACCCAACCATAACATTATTGTCGTGGCTACTTCATCACCATAATGTTGCTACTGTTATGAATCGTCATGTAAATATCTGATATGCAGGTCGTCTTAGGCGACCCCTGGGAAAGGGTCGTTCGACCGCCAAAGGGGTCGCGACCCACAGGTTGAGAACCGCGGGCCTGGGGGATGCTATGCTCCGCGAAACAAGCCAAACCGAGAAAGACAGGCCTCACAGGCCACACTCGTCTGTGGAATCTGACGAACAGCAGGAAGCGACCGGAAGCAGGAGGCACGGGCACACGGACCCGCCTCAAGGTGGGGGTGGGGACAGAAAGAGATCAGCCAAAGAACTCACGCACTTACCAGGGGCCCGGTGCACGGGATTCGTGCACAGGTGGGGTCCCCAGGCCTGGCTGGCGAGCAGGGCCGGTCAGGTTCCCCGTCTCCCCACCTCCCGCTTCCCTCTCCTCCTCCCCTCGCTCCCTCAGCACCCCGCTGCCGCCCCCCCACTGCTGGTCGCCCACCATGGTCCACGCTGCCCCCTGGTGGTCAGTGCACGTCATAGCGAGCGATCAAACTCCTGGTCTCCCGGTTGCACTCCCAAGGGGACGCTTTGCATATTAGCCTTTTATATATAGACAGATATTTACGAATATCCACGGACACCGGCAAGGGAGGGAAGGCCTGGGAGATGGGCAGGGGCTAGGAGGAGGCGGGGAAAGAGGGGGAGGTGGGAGATATCTGTACAACTATCAACAATAAAAAATATTTAAAAAATAATAGAAAGAAAGGAAGGGAAGGAGGGCGGGAGGGGACGGGCCTGAGGGTGACTCGCAGGCCCCACCGTCCTGGGAGGCAGTGCCTGGAAGGACTGGTTTCGAGCCTGTGCCGCGTGTGGCACCGATTACTCAGACGTTATTTCTTAATCCCCCCGAGTCCCCGGGAAGCCGGCATCATCACCGGGACAGCTCAGAGCACAGGTGTGGGCCTGGTGACTCAGCAGGTTCACACACAGAAAGGAGCAGATTTACACCCGAGCCCGGTCACCCTGGCAACACAGCCTGTTTTGCAACCACTGCCCCTGAGGGCAGGGCCCGCGGACGCAGGTTAGGAATGTGGGTGAGCCGGGCACACGGCGGGAGGTGGGCAACACAACGTCATTTTCTTCCCAAATCGATCCCCAGCGAACCCTACGGGATTTAAAAACTAAAATGGCCCTTTGACATAGAATAGAGCTTCCTACACGTGGGCCCGTCTCCAGGCATCCTGCCCATGCTGGTCTGTGCGCCTGGCAAGGCCGGGCCTCCACCCTGCAGGGGGCTCACGGGAGGCTGTCTTAGCCGGCGAGGCCCTTTATTCCATTTAAAATGTGAGGATTAAAACAGGGATCTTCGAATTCAGGTAAAATGTACAGATCACTTTTGAACTAAAAGGTAGTAAGTGCTTATTATGAGGAAATATTGCATCTTTTCAGTACTTTTCATGCCTTTCAGGATTCACTTCTCATTTTTGGTCCTCTAAAGCGATTACATAAGGTGTTTCTTCTTTTTTGTCAAATTTCTGATAAAATTTATTCCTAAGGATTTCACGCTTTTTAAAGTTTTATTGGCTGTTCAGCACAGACAGCAGGTTCAGTTTACCTCTGGCTAGTGAACTAAATAATCCCAGTGAAAAGGTGCAACAAGGAAGCCATAAGACAGTGGTTCTCAACCTTCCTGATGCCGCGACCCTGTAATACAGCTCCTCATGTTGTGGTGACGCCCAATTTCATTGTTCCACATTGAACATAATTAAAGCATAGTGATTCATCACAAAAACAATATGTAATTATATATGTGTTTTCCGATGGTCTTAGGCGACCCCTGTGAAAGGGTCGTTCGACCCCTAAAGGGGCCGCGACCCACAGGTTGAGAACCGCTGCCATAAGAGGATCAAAACTCTCCTCTTCCCTCCTGGCGGCAGCTCCTCCCAGGTCAGTCCTGCGGCCACGGAGCGCCCACAGCCTGGCGCAGCTTTCCTCCCCGTGTCGTGGAGAAACTTCACACCAAGACAGGAAACTTTAAGAACACACACTTTACCGTGTCGTGCTTAAAAGAGCGCGGAAAACTGTGCTGCAGAAAGTCAGCAGGTTATAAAGTTTAAAAAAATATGTTAATGTATCAATAAAAGGTTAATATGAAAAACATACCAATTGATTAGTAAAAAGACAAGTAACTAAGTACAATTCTGAACACAGAATGAAGTTAGAAGAATGTAATAGCAGATCCATATGCCCAATAATACAAAAGCAGGGTCCTACCTATCGCCTTTCAGCTACATGCACATGCAGGTGACGGTGGGATCTGGCCTGCTCCCTCCCGGAAGGCGAGGTTTTCGGAGCGGCGTCTGCTGAGGGCGTGCTCTCTCAGCGCTGCCCTTGGCGTCAGTGCGCTAATCTATTGGCCATGAAACACGTTTAAAATGAACGGCACACGACTGAAGGGTACACTTTACACCGATGGGACCAACAGCACCGTCAGGAGAATGAGCACCCCCTTCTCCCCAAACACGCCCCCTGGCCGTGTGGTCCCTCCGTCCTGCTGCCCGACCCCTCCAGCCCCCCCCCCCACTATCCCCCTCCCCCCCCCGTCCCCAGGCAACCATGAGTCTCTTTCTCTTCCCGAAAGTCAACTCGGAACGTCCCGACTTTCTGTGGATGGAATCGAGCAGCGATTAGTCTCTGTCTTGCTGCTTCCACACATCGCATTTCGCCCGAGACTCACCCCGGCCTCTCGCCTCCGAACCCAATTCTCTCTGCTGCCGAGTTCCGTCGTGTTTACCACCCACTTGTTGATTGACGTTGCTTCCCGTGACGAGCAGAGCTGCCGTGAATATTCACGGACACGTCTCTGCATGGACATCTGCTTTCCTTCTGGGGCCGGATGCCCACGAGTGAGGCTAAGATCGGGTCGCAGGCGTGTGTCTAACTTGGTAGAAACGCCACACGCTTTCCTGAACCGCGTCCAGCACGGCCGGGGGTGAGCCCGAGGAGGGGCGGTGAAGGACTGAAGACGACAGACAAGAGAATGCAGCTGGGGCCAGGTGGACCACTGCCTGAATGAGGAAACAGTGGCCCAGGCTGCAAGCCGAGGCTTTACGTTACAGTCAGAGCACACAGAGCAGAACAAGGTAGTGGTCAACATGTTTACAGCGTTCTTGTGCGTTTCACTTGTTTTGGCAGCACTTGCTGCACCTCCCACAGCCCTTAGCTACCCAGGAAGGACTAGGGAGCTACCTAGGGAGGACTAAAGTCAAGCTTAATTGTGCTAGCAGGGCCCTGCCCTCCAAGCTGGGACTTTCTGTGGCCCTGCCACAGGTCAGACCAAGGCTTAACCCTATAGACGCTCCCTACACTTTTCCAAAGGGGCCTGCACCAGTTCCGTCCCCACCAAATGCATTCCCAGCGCAGGCCCTGCCCCTGGTCACCCTCACTGGAGCGGGCTGTGCGAGGCAGCCCTGCCCCTGGTCACCCACACCGGAGCGGGCTGTGCAGACAGCCCTGCCCCTGGTCACCCTCACCGGAGCGGGCTGTGCGAGGCAGCCCTGCTCCTGGTCACCCACACCGGAGCGGGCTGTGCAGACAGCCCTGCCCCTGGTCACCCACACCGGAGCGGGCTGTGCAGGCAGCCCTGCCCCTGGTCACCCACACCGGAGCGGGCTGTGCAGACAGCCCTGCCCCTGGTCACCCACACCGGAGGGGGCTGTGCAGACAGCCCTGCTCCTGGTCACCCACACCGGAGGGGGCTGTGCGAGGCAGCCCTGCCCCTGGTCACCCACACCGGAGCGGGCTGTGCAGACAGCCCTGCCCCTGGTCACCCTCACCGGAGGGGGCTGTGCAGGCAGCCCTGCCCCTGGTCACCCACACCGGAGCGGGCTGTGCAGGCAGCCCTGCCCCTGGTCACCCACATCGGAGCGGGCTGTGCGAGGCAGCCCTGCAGGAGGAAGAAGTGTAGCTTTTCTCTAAGTTTCCTTACCGACTCCCATGGGAGCACCTTTTTTTCTGGCTTATTTACCATCTGAATAGCTTCTCTGGTGGCGTCCGCTCTAATCGTTTGCCCATTTTTTAAATTTGGTTGTTTGCCATCTCACTGATGAGTTTTGAGAATTTCTGTTATATTCTTTACTTTCAAGTAAACAAACAATTAAAAAGCTGTATCTCTCTCACCATTTTATGAAGATTACCAGTGGCCCAGTGCACAGATTCGTGAACATTGAAAGCAAATTAATTAGAAGAAAGATTCAATGTCACTGCAAAAAAATTACTTCAAAATAGTATATATAATATAGTGTTCTAAAATTAAAATACAAAGCTTTTTAATATCACTATTCACCCTTTCTCTATAATAGAAGTGTCAGAGATGAAAGAAAATTAGTAAAATGTATATGAAAATAATATGTAAATTGGTTAATAAACATGATATAAAAACAACAAAGACATGATATAAAAATAAAAACATGATATAAAAACAATGATAAAAACAATGATTGATAAATTGATTAATAAACATGATATAACAACAAAGACATGATATAAAAACAACAAAATAATGATATAAAAGCAGCACTGATAAAAAACAATGACTGATAAAGTGATTAAACTTATTCTAATATCTCCCTGTACACCACATTAAGAGTGAAAACACTTTCAGAGTGCTTAACTAATTTCCCTTGTGATGAAGTATTTAGAACTTTAACTTTAACGTCACACGCTCTTTGAACTCGAGAGAAAGCAACATATAACTGACCATGTGCAAAAACAGGTTCAGGTAGGAACATGCCTACTCTGTCTAGTTTGTCCTTGTGATTTATTAATAGTCATCACAGATGCTGGCATCACGGGAAACTGTCATCAAATCAGTTTAAATGGGAGGCCAGTGTCAGACGGGACAAATCAACTCTTGGAATCAGAACAATCTCTCCTTCCGCAGATCCTGTTAATACTTCAGCTTCGATTATGTTAGGTCGCGACTTGTGATAATAAATCTAGTGCCATTACAACGACCTCATTTACATTCTGGCGTTGCATGCCATTGGCACCAGCGAGAGCTTTATATGTATTGCGCATGTGCGAGTCAACGTTTATTTTAAATTGCCAGTGCACATCAATTGCCAGTGAGTGTCTTATGTACCAGCCGGCCAGGCGGTCGGTTGGCCAGACGATCGGACGGACAGTCGGTCACTTGGCCTTTTATATAGAGAGACCAGTAGCCCTGCACACAAGTCCATGCGCGAGTAGCCCACTGCTGCTTTCCTCAACTGGCCACCAGCCCACCGCTGCTGGTAGCTCTCCGCTGCTCGTAGCTCACTGCCCCGCCCTCCCGTAGCTCCCCACCACTTGTGGATTGGTCGTGACGTTACGGCGTAATGGATAATCAGCATATTCCTCTCTTATTATATAGGATGATGGAACGATACACTTTGCTAGCACCTCGTTAACACTGCTTCCCTGGGATCTGGAGATACTGTGGAGATGAGCAGGGAGAAGGCCAGGGCCAGAGAGGATAGAGAGAGTGTCCAGATAAAAATCAGAAGCCACTGTGCAAAGACGGTTGTGTAGCTTATCGAGACGTGCACGAGTCGCCAAAGTATTTATGGCGGTTCCCTCAGGACGGTGCGATTTGCATCTTAATCTGTTGATATTCTTCAATGTATGTAGTTGCACAGTCAGCGTTCAGGTTAACAGCACAGAAGGTGTTGGTTTGCGGGAGAACCGCAGGTTGGCGTGGCTGCCTGGTGGCCTGCAAAAGCCGTGTCACCACCCACGGCGGCCATGGCTCAGCCGCTCCCGGAAGGATATCTAAGGGTCATTTCATTCCTGCAGCGGAGAGCGTGGCGTCGTGACACGGGATTGAGGCAACATCATCCCAGCATCACTAACTGCTCCCTTCCTCTTCCTGCTCACATGCGGCTCCTCCTTCTCTGACTAACCTTTCAGAAACAGCGACTCTTTGCTCTGCAGATTCCGCAGGTGCTGCGTCAGGGAACCCAGGGACCTCAGACCCGATCGTCCCTGACAACAGAGCTCTTGCTCCCATAAATGGCACGAGAGCTTGCGCTCAGGTGAGTCACCCATCAGCCTTCGTGGTGACGCATTTGTTGGGGAAGAACAAGCTCAGACACCATGGCAGTGACTAGTTTAAAGACGTTAAATAAATACCCAAACGCAGCCATGGCTGGCAGGGTTTTCCTGCGCGCGGCTGTGCAATAGAAGACACTGACGGGAACCCGACATCCGAGGGCCCTCAGAGGTCCCTCTGCCCAGCTCTGAGCCTGGGAACCTCACAGGTGCTCCCAGAGGACCTACTGTGTGCCTGGCACGAATCAGGCTGCCTCTGTGAACAGCTGGACTGGTCGGAGCTGAAATACTTCTCTTCCCATCCCTCCTCTATGCTGAGCCCCTGCCGGCTGTTCTTCACCCGTTAGTGTGTGCGTCACTCCTGGCTGGTCCTCCCCCGTGTCACCGACATTCTCTCTACGATCCTTGAAAGTCTCACGGAGGCGCCTGAGCCCATGAGGAGCCGTGAGCAGCTTACGCCACGGCTTTGAACTGGGTATCCGGGCGTGTGCTTGCTGCCATTCCAGTGAGTCTTTTTCTGGAGATTCCTCCTGCTCCTTCGTCTGTGACGTGTTCATTTGTCTCTGCCTCCCCCCCTCCCCCGCCCCGTGTGCGCCTCCTCCTTTACTCTCTCTCGTTGAATTCCATGCAGCAGCGTTCCGGCGGCTCTGAGTGATGGTTGTTCTGTGTTGTAGTTGTGATTTTGAGGTGGCTGTGGGCGGCGGGGAGTACCGGCGTTCACCTGCACCCCCAGCTTGGTTCTCCTGTATATTGTTTAATTTTTTTAAAGAATAAATTTTTATTGATCTCAGAAAGGGAGGAAGAGGGAGAGAGGGATAGAAACATCCTATATAACAAAAGGGTATTATGCAAATTGACCCTAACGATGGAACGACCAGTCGCTATGACACACACTGACCCCCAGGGGGCAGACGCTTAACACAGGAGCTGCCCCCTGGTGGACAGTGAGCTTCCACAGGGGGAGCACCGCTCAGCCAGAAGCCGCTCATGGCTGGCCAGCGCAGTGGCGGTGGCAGGAGCCTCTCCCACCTCTGCAGCAGCGCTAAGGATGTCCGACTAATGGCTTAGGCCCGCTCCCCTAAGCCGGCAGTCAGATATCCCCTGAGGGGTCCTGGACTGTGAGAGGGACCACCCGTCCAGTGTGTGCACTGGGCCTCTAGTCAATGATGAGAATCATGGATCGGCCGCCTCCTGCAAGCCCCACACTGGGGATCGAGCCCGCAACCCGGGCCTGTGCCCTGCCTGGGAATCGAACCCTGACCTCCGGGTTCATAGGCCAGTGCTCAACCACTGAGCCACGCCGGCCGTCTCTCCTGTGTATTTTTTTTTAATATATTTCTTTATTGATTTCAGAGAGGAAGGGAGAAGAGAGATAGAAACATCAATGATGAGAGAATCATTGATTGGCTGCCTCCTGCACACCCCACACTGGGGATGGAGCCCGCAACTCAGGCATGTGCCCTTGGCTGGAATCGAACCTAGGACCCTTCAGTCCGCAGGCCGATGCTCTATCCACTGAGCCGCACCGGCCGGCTCTCCTCTGTATTTTAATAGAAACATGAACTGTTTACTTTCCGATATTTTGTTGCCTGTTTTGGTCCCAGCGCTTCCTTCTCCACCGTGCACCCGTCCCATTTTAAAGTTAACTTCGGGCCTGTGAAGTGAGGGTTACCAGCCCCCGTTCTTATTCTGCTAATGATGCTCTTTTTACATTGAAATTGGTTGTTGAACTGTGTGTTCTCTGGTTTCCCATTAATTGGTGTTTCTTCTCAAGGAAAAAGCAGACTTTTTCAGGAATCGCAGGGTGCTCCCGAGCCGGTCAGAGGCTGGGTGGTCAGCGTCCCCCGGGACGGACGCCTGCCCTGCGTCCCTGATGGCCGACAGCTTCCCCGGGGCCGCGGAGGCCCGTGGAGCGGCAGCCCCTGCCGGGAGCACGGCTGGGAGTGTGTTCAGAGCAGGAGCAGGGACGGGGACGGCCAACGTCGCTATCCACACGGCCCAGAAACCTACGACGCTGAGAACATCGCAGGCACCTTTCACAGGAGAGGTTCTGAGTGTTTTATAAATTCACAGGTGAAGGCGGCGTGTACAGAGTTTCCGAAAATCGCCGATTTGTGAACATAACGCCTCTTGGGTTTAAACTACTTGGGGCTGAAACCGACATGGGCCGTTCTCCGTGCCTCCCCATGACCGAGCGGCCGGGCGTGCGGACGGCCGGGACGCTCACTCTGAGCGCAAACAGGAAGCCCGGGCCCCGCGGCCCCGCGCCCCCCAGACGGCCAGCTCCTCCCGGGCCCAGCGCTGGGGGTCAGCACTTTAAAAAAATAGATGTTTATCTGAAATAAGCCCGAACCCTCCCAGCTCATCTTTATTTTTACTCACAAACGGCCTGGATGCTCGTTCGGTTTCCAGAGCAATAAACACAAGCAGTGGTTTCCTCCGGTGACTTACGGCCTGGCAGCTGCCCACGCTCCCCTCGCCAAGCGCGTTACTGACACGAAGCGACAGCCTCGTTTTATTCCGCTCAGATAAGGGAAATATATCTCGGCTTTAAGGGAACCTTGGCCTCATCTCGCAAAACAATGAAATAAATAACGAGTCCCTGTGAGAAACCATCAAAACAAAAACAAGGAGCCCACGGCGTCCGGCCCGCAGCCGAGCTGTCCTCCCTGCTGGGAGCTGGCGCAGGGCTGCTCCCCTCGGGGTGTTTTCACCAAGTGACCCCCCGAGAAAAACACGGAGACGCTGAAGGCGCTGCCCGAGGAGCGGTAGCCGGTCCCGCGGCGGCCTGTGGGCCCGGACCCGGGACGGCTTCTGCCCGGCCAGCTCCGCACGGTGACAGCGGAGCAGGGCGTCCGCCGGGGTCGCACGGATTTCCCCAAAGGCGGCCCCGGGTGCGGAGTCTGTGGCGCGGGGAGCGTCCATGGCGAGTGGGCACTACAAGCTCGGGGGGCAGCGTGGTTTAAGGCAGGAAGCACGGGTCCCGGTGGCCACGCCACGGGCACGGCTGGCTGCAGTGACACGGGGCCTCCGTGGCTCCCTCCAGGGGCGGCGCCCACAGGGACGGAGGGGCCAGGTGGTGCGTGGCCAGGTTTTAAACACACGTTTGAAATGCTTGGCAGCAAAGCAGGCAGGATGGCATTCAGCGAGTTGTCTTTATATCCACTGAGCCGGGCACCGCACAACCACCATGACGAAGGAGGCGGTGGAGGGGGCAGGGAGGGGCAGGGCTCTGCTGGTGCCCGGACCCCGCCTGGCCGCCCGGCCCCACAGGGCGCGCGGACAGAGAAAGGCCACATCGCTGAGCCCAGGCCACCGAATGGAGAGGCCCGAGGACATGGTTCAGCTCCAGACGAGCGTCATCCCGTCGAGAGGTGAGAGGAAGAAGGAAGCACACAGTGGGGCCCAGGAGGGAAAAGGCCAAGTTCTGCCTAAACGTGACAGAGCGAAGCGCTGCCGGCTGCACGAGAGCAGGAGCCGATCCGTGTCCGTCGACACCGCACGGTGAGCGGAGGGACGGGAGGACAGGGGGACGGGGGGACGGGGGGACGGAGGGACGGGGGGACGGAGGACTTCACAGCTGGAGGAACTCACTGGACCGTGCTGTACAGTGAAATCAAGCTCTGAGCGTCTACATAAACAAACCCCTCTGGGCCTGCAGCGTGAAGGCCTGGCTCCCAGCCACAGGCCTCCTCAGGAAGAGACGTGGAGCCGTGTCCACAGCCAGGAAAGTGGGGGGCTGGGGGGAGAGGTGCGTGGCCTCACAGTCGAAACGAAACACGGCCCAACAACAGGTGAGCCTGAGCCCCAGGGCCGAGGGTCCATGCTGAGCCTTCACCCTCCCTCGACCGCAGACGGCCCGGAGAGGAAAGGACACGGAGCGAGGGCGCCCGCGGTTACCCCGAGGGGACCCCGTCTCCTTCCACGTAGATCAGCTGCTCTGTGCACAGGTGCGGCCTCACCCCACCTCAGAGCTGCGGACAGGGAATCGGGAGAGCAGATCAGAGGAGACGGTGGAGAACAGGCTCCACACATCCTCGCCCGCCAATCCTGCTCCCCTGGCAGAGCTGCCGTCGCTCTGGGTCTGTGTAGGTGGTAACCAGCCGGCAGCATCTCCCGGACACAAACCTCCGGGTCCTGTAACAGCAGGAACGTGTCCCCCACCCACCGTTCTGCTTCTGACTAACGTGGAGCTTGTAGATGAGCAGCATGTTCGCATGAGAATCCTAGGAGCTAACAGACTCCGAGCTTCGTCGCCCGGCTCTGGGAGACTTGCTGACCTTCCTGTAGGGCCGGGATGACCAAGACCAGACCATCGCTTGAAGCAGTTCTGAGTCCTTGTCGGGGTGGACTGTGCTGGTCTGCACGCAGAGAACTTCCCAGCCCTCCCGGCTCTGCTCTCCCTCTGCCTCCGTGAGGAAACCTCTGCCTGCGCTGAGCTGAGATGTGGGGACGGCCTTGTGACAAGAGTCCCCCCGCTCCTCAGGTGACCGGCACCTCAATCAACCTCTTTCCTTTTTCACCAGCTCCTGTCTCACGAGTTTGGTTTTCGTGGCGGCAGGCAGCCGAACCCTGGTTCCGGTTCCAGTCCCACCCCGACTCGGGAATCGGCACCGCTGGGGGCGGGCCCAGCAGCCAGCAGGTCACTCTGATGCCCACTCCAGTCTGAGAACCACCCTCTTCCTGGACAGAAGTCCAGACGTGCCCTGTATGGAGGCGAGGAAGTGAGCGGCAGAAGCCAGTGTGCCTGGGCGGGGAGAACGCGGTCCTGTTAGGTGGTTGAGTCTTCTCAAGGCACCGAGCTCAGGTGACAGCCGGGAAGGGGGAGTCACCTGCTTAGGGCTACGCCGCCCGTGAGGAAGGTAAACTATTAGGAACTTAACACACATGCAGACCGGCTCCTGAGAATAAAAATGAAAAGTGTCTGTAATAACAAATATTAGCGGGAAGCTATTCAAATTGCTAGAAGTTACTGAAGAACCTAAAGGGGAATTTCTCTGGCAAAGGATCGCAGATTTCCTTTTCCAGCCCTAAACTGCGGTCAGTTAATTCAGCGAGTTCATAAATCGGTGGAACGTCAGTGACCCCGAAAACCCGTGTTTTGCGTGCTGGACCCACTGAGCGCACAGCTGGGCCCCGTCTTCTCTCTCCGCTGTTGATATTTTTATGGGCAAGAGGTCACAGTGGTAATTACGGACGAGAAGAGTATGAACAAGTAAATATTTACTGATTGCAGGTTTTTATCTCCTGGGGATGCGATCCTAATAGGCTGCTCCCAGCACCCCCTCCGCCGGGCGGCCTGCTGGCTGCCGAACACTCTGTGCTCACATTTTGGGCAATAACGTCCGTGTGAACCAAAGACGGGCGTCCCGTCCGCCGCAGGCTTGGGCTCCCAGCAGCGAAGTCAATGCCGAGTAAATTTTGTGTAACAAGATGTTAAAATGGCACTTTGGGCTGAAACACGTCGTGATCAAATTCCAAAGTTACTCGTTAGACAAGATGTCCCCCTCTGTGGCCAGGAAGCGGTGAGCTGGCTCTTTGGCAGCAGCTGGCGGGGCAGGGTCTGCGTGCTCCGTGTGCCCACCGAGAACGTTGCCTGGATGCGTGTTTTCTGAACCAACGCCACGGCAGACGGCAAAGAGGGCTGGCCCACGGGCGAGGGCCGGGGCGTGAGAGAGTCGTTAACTGAGAGCTTCTACAACTGGGAGTGCAAACGATTATTTAAATGGAGATCAGCAGCGGCTCACGCTCACCTGTGTGTGTCATTAATGCAAACGCCGATGCGGCCGTCGGAACAGAGCGTAACAATAGTGATGTGCCCCTCAGAGGTGTCGGCTGGGCCATCCGTCACCAGAGGACACTTTTTCCACTGCTTTTCGGAGGAGTGGGAGGGAGGGAGCGAGGGAGGGGGAGAGGAGAGAAAGCAACATCCATGTGAGAGAGACGCATCGACTGGTTGCCTCCCACAGGCACCCTGACCAGGGCCGGGGATCGAACCCACAACCCAGGTGCGTGCCCTTGACCCGGAATCATATCTATGAGCCTTCAGTGTGCGGGCCGCGCTCTCACCACTGAGCCACGAGCCAGGCCCAGAAGAACATTTTGTTTCCCCTCGATGGGCTCTGGCGGCTCCTCCTGTTGAGAAAAAGCCGCACCCACATGTGGCTCCTGGACGCACCCCGTTCCTCCTGCCGCGGGGCATTCTCAGGGAAAACAGACGTTTCAGATGCGACACATGAAACGAATCAAAGCCCCCGTTCGACATCCTCATCCGACTCCTGCCGAGAATGACTGCAGAGCGTGCGGGCAGGCGAGCTTCCCTGGGGGCGGCGACAGCCTTGCTCCGCCGAGGCCGAGCCCCAGACAGAGCCTGGTGTGGAGGGCGATGTTCAGACTGGGAGAGACGCGCTGGTCACAGGAAAACCCCTCATGCCCCCCACCACCACACACACCTCACTCACTCACTCAGAAAGCATCCATGTGAGCAAAACTGTGGCAAGCCCGGCTGGCGTGGCTCAGTGGTTGAGCGCTGACCCATGAACCAGGAGGTCACAGTTCGAGTCCCAGTCAGGGCACATGCCCGGTTTGCAGGCTCCATCCCCAGTGTGGGGCGTACAGGCAGCAGCTAATCAATGATTCTCTCTCATCATTGATGTTTCTCTCTTTCTCCCTCTCCCTTTCTCTCTGAAATCAATAAAAATATATTTTAAAAATCTATACTAATAGAAGGGTAATATGCTAATTAGACCGGAAGTCTTCCGGACAAAGCCACGGTGGCATGGCCGAGGCAGAGGCGGTTAGGGGCGATCAGGCCGGCAGGGGAGAGCAGTTAGGGGGATCAGGCAGGCAGAGTGGTTAAGGGCAATCAGGAAGGCAGGCAGGTAAGTCGTTAGGAGTCAGCAGTCCTGGATTGCGAGAGGGATGTCCGACTGCCGGTTTAGGCCAGATCCCTGTGGGCCTAAACCAGCAGTTGGACATCCCCCGAAGGGTCCCAGATTGGAGAAGGTGCAGGCCAGGCCGAGGGACCCCCCCCCCCATGCACAATTTCATGCACCAGGCCTCTAGTAAATAAAACTCAATACCTTCAGGATAAGGTCTTTTCACACTAAGACTTAAATCACATCCTATAACTAAAGTCATCTATAGAATAAAGAGGGAACATGCTAATTTGTCCATTACGGTGTCCCAGTCACGACCAGTCTGTGGGCAGGGCCAGGAGCGGGGACTTCCGCCCCCAGCACTAACGTCAAGCTGCCTCTGTGCTCCTGTGTGCGTCCCCGTTCAGCACTGGTATGACGCTGCCGGGGGGAGAGGGGGCTGGGCTTGACAGGGGACCTCAGGCTGCACCTCCCACCCCAGCGCCAGGCCGGGGGACCTGAGGCTGCGCCCCCACCCAGAGGTAGGGTAGGGCCGGCCGGGTCTGGGTCTCCTGCGTTTTCAAAGTGCATGAGGGTGGTGGGCAGGGACTTGACTCTGGGTCCCGTGGTGTGGCGCGTCCCAGACTCTGACAGGAGGGAGATTTTATATACATTTTACTAATTTTCTTTCATCTCTGACACTTCTTTTATAGAGAAAGGGCAAGTGGCAACATTAAAATATTTCTTCTCATTGATCCTCTTTTAATGTGCACGAATTCCGTGCACTGGGCCACTAGTGTAAGTATAAAGCAGCATGAGAAACACATACAAGTACAAAAGGGAAGAATGAAAATGAACAACGAAGCTGCCCAATTCCTCCGTGGGCATTGGCCCTCGGACCCAGGCCCCCCGCGACGAGGGCAGGCACCCCACAGGGGCGACGCAGCGGGAGGGCACGGGCCGAGGGGAAGGGCATCCGTCCACGTGCGGTTTGGAGAAGATCAAAGACGCCCTCTCCCTGCAGAGGCCCGGCTCGCGGCCTGGCTGCAACGCCATCTCGCTGCCCCGCGTCCAGAGAGAAAACAGGCCTCTGTTGGCACAACTGCCTCCATCACTCGGGACGCTCCACAGCCCCAGGTTACAACCGTCTCAAAATAGCCACTTACGGAATCACAGTCTTAACTGGTTCAATCTGTTTGAACAATGAATCGTTGAACGTCATGATCACTTAAAAATAACACAATTTTCCAAAAAGAAGTGCAATCAGCCCCCGTCCTGCCCTCAGTCTCCCTCCTCCGGCCGTCTGGTGTCTGACCTTCAGGAAGCGACGACGAAGATCGATTCCTCGGTCTGTCCCTACGCTCAGGGCCTCAGAAGGGGGAGTGTCCTGCTCACCCATGGACGCAATATTGGAAACATCTAAACGGGCCTCCGTAGCTGCAGGTCGTCCCGGGATGGACACCGTCAGTGTCACCCTGAGCTCCGAGCGAGGAACAGGCCAGGGAGGGTGTCGCGTCTCTCGAGTTCACGGATGGATCCCAGCTGTGGCCGTCCCTGCTCCAAAAGTGAACCCTCCCTCCCCCCCAAGTGGGGCTCATGTCCTGGGTCAGGAAGCGTCGACGTTGCCTCTCATCTGGAGTTTGGGGGGCGACACTCTCTCCTAAGCAAAGCCAGGCCTCGCCCGCAACGGCTCGCTCCCCATCCCTCCACACCTTCCCTCACTCAGCCTCGAGGGAGGGGGGAGGTGGTGCTGTCGCTGAGCCTAACTCGCTGGTGGAAGTGGAGGCCATTAGCTCACCGAGGTGCCAGGTGTGGGGCCAGGATCACTGACCGGCGTGTCCACGGCCCCTGGTGTAAGGGCCGAGACAGCACCGAACCCAGCTCTTCTCTGTCAGAGCCCAGGGCGTGTCCCCTACACGCAGGGGCGGGCGCCGCGTGCAGTGCGAGCTCATCGCGATGAACCCTGGTGACCACAGAAGCCATCTTCAACATCCAACTTCTCAGCACACGCCTCACCCTGTGTAAACGTCATCGCTCGTTCAAATTCATGCAGGTGCAACATCCCCGATATAGGAGTTAAAATCACACACACACGTACACACACACGTGCACGTGTGCACACACAGGTACCTGCACATATATGCATGTGTGTGCTCACATGTGTGTGCATGCACATGCACGCTGGGCGAGGCTCTGGCTGCCGCGGGAGACACACTGGCTCTGCCTTCTCGGTGCCTGGCCCCCTGGGCCCCGGACCCCGTACCCGGGGAGGCTGCAGAGAGAGAGCCCTGAGAGCGGCGGCTGCTCCTCTGGGCTCGGCTGTGGGGACCCAACCAGCCGCTGAGGCTGAGAGGCTGAAACTTGAAGTGAAACAAATGCTTTTAGGAGAACCTGGGAGTGAGACTGAGCCACCGAGCGCCCCGCCCCCCGCCCCCCGGCCGTCTCCTCCACCGCACAGGGCAGGGCGGAGAGGCAGGGTGCCGTGGCGGTGTGCGGGCGGACAGCCGGGCTGGGCTCCATCTTTAAAACGTTCCCGCCCGCCCAGCTGGCGTGGCTCAGTGGTGGAGCACCGACCTCTGGGCCAGGTCCCAGTTCGATGCCCGGTCAGGGCACCTGAGGACCAGGGATGCAGAGCCCTGAGGGCATGTGCGCACTCTGCCCATCGTCAGGCCACGTGGGTGAGCAGGAAGCCTGTGTGCCGGGAGACGGGAGACGGGGCTGCGGGCAGCGGGGTCCCGCGGAGCAGAGGGAGTGCTTGTGGCTGGAACTCCAGGTCTTGCTCGTGGAGCAAATGCAAATGAGCTAAAGGTCCGGGAGATTGGCTCCCCTTGCCAGGGGCATTCTCTCGCCCTTGTGCACATGCCCCTCGGAGCTCGCCAATAGCTTCCCTGCACGGCCGCTAGCGTGCCAGTCACTTGTCTCAACAAGTCTTGTACGAGAACCACCACCTTACGAACGCTGGTCTAAAAATAACCCTCCGGAGGCCAGCTCCCGTCCCAGCCGGTCCCCGCTCTCTGCTCCCTCCGGTGCCACCGCGGGCAGGACCCCACGCCACTGTCATCCATTTCCCAGAGACCCGGGCAGTCAGCCGAGCCCAGCCCGTGGGCAGCACAGCGCCGCCCGCAGGAGGGACGGGGAGGCGCACTGACAGCTCGGGCGGCCCCGGGTGCGCTCCCTGGAGGAGGAGACGCAGCTGAGCATCATGGGCCGAAACGCTCGTCACAACACCACGCGGGCGACACTGCAGGAGGACACCTGCTGCTGATGCGCGTGTAGCACGTGGCCTGTGTTACCGCGCTGGGCAGACACGGTCAGCGCGGCACCGTCCCCACCCAGGCCTGAGGGACAGTTGCCGTGGGAGACACCCGTCCCACCCAGGCCTGAGGGACAGTCGCCGTGGGAGACACCCGTCCCACCCAGGCCTGAGGGACCATTTCTAAGCAGCCAGTGGCCTCCCAGGGTGTAGACCCCACAGCACATGGCTGCATCGCGGTCATAACCAGGGACAAATTAGTTTCTAACCCGATTTGCATGGAAAAAATAGCCCATGGACGGCTTTCAAGTGTAAAAATAAACAAACTTTCCATGACGGCCTGGCGGTGAGAGCCGGCCGAGTGGCCTCCCCCGGGAGGCGAGGGCCCAGCCACCGGCCATGGGCCTTCCTCACTCCTGGGCCCGCGTGTCCTCTGGTTCACGCTGTGCTCACAGGGACCACAGGGCCGGCCACTGGCCACAGCCCACTGCACAGACCGAAAGGCTTCAGGGGGCCGGTGAAGGGCCCGCGCCCCCACCCGCAGGGCTCGCTTTACACCCTCCGCTCCATCACAGCCCGCACGCGGCCGTCTCCCCGCCAGACGTGCAGGAAAGGGGCCAGAGGACCAGACGTCTGCGTGTGGGTGAGAGCGTAGCCACTGCTCACGGGAAGGAAACGGGGGCCGCACGGGGGTTGCTCACAACCGGGCTCACGCGGGAGCGAAGCAGAGAGGACGGGGCGCCCTGCTCTGGGGCTGGGGCGCCCACAGGTTTGAGGGGGACGCGGCCCCGACAACAGGAACCCTCAGCGGAAAAGCCCAGGGGCTGTGGGACCCCCACGCTTGTCTTCAATCTGACAATGTTGGCAGCTCTGTCGGCACCAAGTTCCCGCCACGGGGACAGCACGCGTGACGATGCTGCACGTTTAATGACCACGTGCACACATGCACACGTGTGCAGGGAGACACACTCACAGGAGAGGTCTGTGTGGTCGGAAATGATGGGAAACACCCTAAATATCCAGCCATAGCGGCGAGTGGTGGTTACAGACACGCGAGCCCGTTGAAACTGCGGAACCTGCTGAGCCGTTAAATATTCTCAGGTGAGGCCCGCGGCTCAGAGGCTGAGCGTCGACCTATGACCCAGGCGGTCAGGGTTCGACTCCTGGTCGGGGCACAGGCCCGGGTTGTGGGCTCCATCCCCAGGGCCCGCGTGCAGGAGGCAGCCCATCCCTGATTCTCTCCCATCGTGGATGTCTCTCTCCCTCCCGCTCCCCTCCTCTGGCTCAATACGCACATACCGATGAGACAAAAGGGCCCCCAGAGGTGGTCCAGGAAAGACGGTCCCGGGAAAGCGCCCAGCCCTTAGCCGGCTCCCACAGAAACAACAGAAGGGGCGCCCCCCCTCACACGGGCGCCGGCAGAGCACCCAGCGGCGGTCGCGGTGCCGACTCGAGGCCCACAGGGACCCTAACGGAGGGCGGGCAGGGACTGTGCCCGGCAGGCAGCTCACCTCTGACCCAGCACAGCGGTGGCACCAGCTCCTCGGGCTCCGGGGTCCACAGCGAGGCGCTCCCCACGCCCGGGGGGTGGCTGACTTATAGAGAGAGAAGTCCCCGCCCCGGTTCTGATTGGCCCCTCCTCATGCAAATGAAGGCTCCAAATGCTCACGGTTTGATTGGTCCAAAAGGCACTGTCCTGGTTGGTCAGTGACATTGTTGTGGGCTACAGCTGCACAGCTCTGATTGGATGGGGGAAGCCTCAGTCCTATTGGTTGAAATGGGATTCGGGGGACCCTTCATAAGGGCTGGCTCCACCACACACCCACCCACCCGGGAGCAGAACACAGGGCAGGGGGGCAGGGGCGGGGGGGGGGCAGGGGCGGGGGGAGGCGGGGGGGGCAGGGGGGGCAGGGGCGGGGGGGCAGGGGGGACAGGGGGAGGGGAGGGCAGGGGGCGGGGGGGGGGCAGGGGCGGGGGAGTCAGCCGGGCTCCCCTGAGGTGCAGTATGCGAGGCCCATGAGAAATGGCTGCTGGGCCCTGGGGGGGTTTTCTTTGTTGGTTTTTTCTAATAAACTTCTATTGATGCCGGCGAGGAAGGGAGAGGGTGAGAGAGAATCCTGAATCCGCTGCCTCCGGCCCGCCGCCCGCGGGGGATGGAGCCCGCCGCCCGGTGCGCAGGCGGACGCTCAGCCCTGAGCCGCGCGGCCGGCTCCTTCGCTTCTCAATGTGACCCTGGGCCAGCAGGTGCCCTTGGAGCGGGGTCTCCCTCCTCGGTCCGTCCGGACCCCGCACAGGAGGCAGGTCACTGGCGGGGCGCGGCCGGGGGGGGCGACACGCCGCCCGATGGTGTGGGCGGCACTGCCATCTCCTCCCGAAACGCGTTTATGAAAAGCGTCAGAACGGACGTTTGCCGGCGGATGATGACACGCGACCCGGGCGCATGGAGGCCGGCGAGCCAGGGGCGCGGCTTCCCCGGGCGAGGCCTCTCCCCGCAGCCCCCCTCCCCGGGCGAGTCCGTCGCGGCCATTTCAGAATCAAGTCCGTCCGCGAGCAGTTCCCGGGCAGCCGTCTGCTTGTCTGGTTTATTCTCCAATAGAGAGACGCTTTGAGCGGAATGGAGGTGTTTTTACTTTTTTTAAGTGGTTTTTTTTTTGAGTTGTGGGAATAAATACAAAAATGCATCTTTTATCCTTTCACTGTGGAGGGTTTTTATCCTTTAAGCTTCAGCCCCAGTTGGAAACTCATTTCCAGGAGTAGCACAGGCCAGCTGCAAACAAGCACCCGAACGTTAGCGGGCGGACGGGCGGACGGAAGGGCGGGCGGACAGACAGGCGGACCGAGCCCTGGGCCCCGGTGTTGGCAGCCGCGTGGGTGGGTCCGTGGCCGCCACGTGCCACGAGGCTCGGGGCCTGACTGTGGCCGTCCCGGGCCGGGGAGGGCGGGAAGGGGGCTGAGGACAGAAGCCAGGGGAGTCCTGCGATTTCAAGCCTGGACGGTCCCTTTCCGGGCCGGCAGCCCCAGGCGCCTGCTATTTTAGGCTTCGCTCCCCGGGGCCTGACGGCTGATTCATGTTCCCGAAAACTGGAAAACTGTGAGCTCAGCACCGCCCGCGGTTCAGGGCAGATGCTCACGGCGGCTCGGCCCAGAGCGGCCCGGCTTGCTCCGGGGCTGGGGGCACAGTCCACCCCCGGCCCCTCAACATGGGGCCAGGGCTCTGAAATGACACATTGAAGAAAAGTGACTCATCAAGCCCTGGCCGGTGTGGCTCAGTGGATGGAGCGTTCGCCTGCGGACTGAAGGGTCCCGGGTTCGATTCCTGTCGAGGGCTGGTACCTTGGTTGCAGGCTCCTCCCCGGCCGGGCCCTGGTCAGGCTCGTGCAGGAGGCAACCCATCGATGTCTCTCTCACGTCGATGTTTCTCTCTGCCACTCGGTCTCCAAAAGTCAACAGAAGGACGTCCTCGCGTGAGGATTAACAACAAAAATTACTAATCGATCAGTCCAACCTGACACTTTCTATTTTTGTTTTTTGAGAAAGTAGGTCATGGCCGTGGGGTTAGGACACGTCACATCAGGCTGGAGGTGCGATGCCGCAGCTGGAGGGAGAGGGAGCACAGGCCGCGGGCACACGCCACCGCACGGACCTGCCCCCACCCCGCCCTCCGCCCACGGCCTCCGGGTGGATGGCACAGGAGGCGGGCGCTGCCGGGCGTGTCGGGGGTGGAGCCCCGGCCTGGGCCTGGCCTGGGGATGCCACTCGCCTGGCGGGAGGAGAGGTGAGTAACACCCGGTGCCCGGCCCGCTGGGCACGGGGGCTCCTCGGGCCTCGAGCAGGGGGCAGCGTGTGGGTTAAATCAACACCTCGCCCCGCGCTCTGAGCAGCCGGGCAGTCCGGGGCGGCTGTGCCCTCGTGCGGGCTGTGCCCTGGGCTGAGCCCGGCCGCAGCTGCAGCTGTGGACACACCACGGAAGTCGGGCACAGGTGTCCGGGCGTCTGCAGAACCCCGGTTCCCAGCCCCGTGTCCTCGGAACCCAAGGCCCGCTCTGACTGTCACGGGAAGGTGTTCAGTGAGCGCCCGGCCGCCCCGGGGCAGGTGGGGAGGCCTCGCTGACAGGCGAAGCTCATGCGGCCACCGCTCCGTCCCCTGTCGAGTCCCAGGGCAAAGGTCCAGCTCCCCCAGGAGCAAAGGGACCGGCCGCGTGCAGTCCCACCGGACCCCGCAGGCCCGGCAGGGGCCCCGTCACCGGCGGGACAGTCACAGCAACGAGGAAACCGAGTCCAGTCAGCCTGGTTACCATGGTCCCCGATGGCTGGCCCGTGCTGGGGGGCGCCCACGGCTCTCTTCAGAGCAGGCTCGAGGCTGTGGGGGTTCTGCAGGGCCACCGAGTGCGCGTCACCTGGGCGCCCCGCGGCCCTGACAGCAGGCGCTGAGCCAGTCCACGTGGCACCCGACACGGCGTCTCACACGGGCCGGGCCCCCAACCTCCCAACCCCCACAGCCCCCCGGTTCTGATGTGCGTTTAGAATTTACCAGAAGAGTGAAGCCGGCTCCACTGTGTGCCGCGCCAGCACGGCCATGGGTGACCCTGGGGGGCGGGGGGGGTGAAGGATTAGAAAAGAGACGAGAGAATGAAGCTGGGGCCGGGGCGACGCTGCTCTCGGATGGAGAGACAGCCCCACGGCCTGCAAGCCGCGTCTTTATTTTAGAGCAGATTCCACGAGGCGAAGTCCGGGCGGGTCAAGACGTTCACAACGTTCTACTCTACTCAGTCACACGCCCCTGAACTCTATCAAGCCCGTCCCTCGGCCACGTGGGGCCACAGGTTCGGAGCACAGGTCAAGCTCACAGCCACGGCCTTCGGCTGTCGTGGTGCTGGGACTTGCACGTGGCTTCGCCGGGAGAGGACCGTGCCCGCTCATCGGTGCCAGGCGGGAACCCGTCCAAACGCCGTGCCGCTCTCCACACTGACTCTGATGCGTGGACTTTAAAACGGAACGTGTTCTTTGTGAGATTATTGACTGTGTTATTAAAGGGTGAATCTAGGCAACAATCCCACAACCGTTCCGTGTGGAGAGGCGACAGCCAACACAGTCCCCTGGGCGGTCCCGGGGTTATCTCAGGGGGACGAAGGCGCAGCCCGCGTCCGGCCCTGCGTTTCCCTGCGCGGCCCGAGAGCGGGCTGACCCCGGACCCCACCTTCTGGGTTCCACCGCGGGCGTCACATGAGATGCCAAACCACCCCCCCCCCCGTCGCCTCTGCCCTTAGCAAGGGGCCCCCACCCGCCCGTGTCCCACAGGACTAAGTTCCACTGACGCTGACGGTGAGAGGCCTCGGCCAGAAGGGGAGCCCGGGGTTCCTGGCCGCACTGGGGGGCGCAGCCCCGGCTCAGCCCGAGGCCCGCGGAGGCCGGCTGTCTCCTGCAAACAAGCAAGTGGTATAAACCCCAGGTTCCCGGCGAGAACCGTGGGGAAGGCTCTTGCTCGTGCTCATACACGCGGAAGTCCCTGCAGAAGGGGCTGAGTTTATCGAGCTTCTGGCAGCATCCGAACGTGCGATCCCGGCGCCTCGCACGCACCACTCGCCGGCCGGGTGGGCGCCCCGCGAGGCTCGGATGGGGGATGAGGCTTCGGTCCCCCGTCCCCACCCTGAGCCAGGCACTCGCAGCTGGGACCCCTCGGTGGAGGCCGCCCCGCGTCCTGTCCTCCGCTCGGTGCGCCTGGTGGACGGACGCGGGGCGGAGCAGGAGGCGCCCGCACCTGCCTGGGAGTCGGCACTCCGAGGCGCCCGCGTCTGTGGTTAAGTGTTTTTCTCGGCAGTGACCCTGCCCTGGAGGTGGTTTCAATGTCGTTGTGTTAACAGTAACGTTCACGCCCCTAAACGTCCTCCCAGCCCTGGCCGGTGTGGCTCCGTGGATAGAGCACCGGCCACAGATTGAAGGGTCCCGGGTTCGATTCCGGTCAAAGGCGTGTCCCTCCATTGCAGGCTCCGTCCGGTTCAGTCAGGCCCAGGCGGGCGGCAGCCCATCAGTGTGTCTCTCACGGATGTTTCTGTCTCTCCCCTCCCTCCCACTCCCTCTAAAATCCGTAGAAAATGCCCTCAGCTGAGGATTAATGACGACAGACATCTTCCTGGAGGTCCCCCCCCCCCCCGGCTCCCGAACCGCCTCAGCACGGGCTCACGATCCCACATGGGAACGCGCCCGCGGGCCCCGCGTGTTGCAATCGTCTGGAGTATTTTAGGAAGAACAACGAAACACCTACGGAATATTTTCCGAGATGAGAAGCTCGTTTTCCCCATCCGCCCGGAAGCACATTCTTCCCCTGGCCTCGCCACGTCCACGCGGTGGGAGCGAAGGCCGTGGATGCCAGACCCACATCAAAGCCGCGGGGGGGGGGGGGGGACGGGACGGGCAGGGGCCGCGCCAAGTCTGCCAGCAGCCGCCCTGCTGATCACGGCAGGAGGCCTCTGAGCAGCGCCCGGTCGGCCGGAGCAGGCAGTGCAGGCGGGACCGGGCACCCTGCCCGTCCTCTGCCCTCGGGCACTGCCATCGCCGGCGAGGGGCCCTCGGGGGCTCCGGGGGGCGGGCTCCTCAGGGCGAAGGAACACACACCTTCTGGCCGGAAATAAACCTCTGTCTCTCCAGCCACACTCACCCCAGCTGCATTGCGATCCCGGGACAGAACTGTTTCTGTGTAAAGTGAACAGGGAGGGTCTTCTGGGTGAATGTCACCACTCCAGCTTCTTTTAAGTCGATCTTTATTGACTTCAGGAAGGAAGGGAGAGGGAGGCAGAGAGAAACATCCGTGATGAGAGAGAATCATGGATCGGCCGCCTCCTGCAGCCCCCACCGGGCATGGAGCTGCGCCCCGGCCTGTGCCCTGACCGGGGATCCAACCCTGACCTCCTGGTTCCTAGGCCGACGCTCAGCCCCCTGCCTCGCCGCCGGCACTGCTCCGGCTTCTCTTCTCGTGAAGTCCCGGGAGGAATGGCTGTGCTGGGACCATCCGCTCTGCCAGGCTGACCTGCTGCGGCTCCAGCTCGGCGGGCAGGGGGCTGCGGGCTCACCCCGGGCAGGGGCTGGGGAGGGCGACCCCATGCTGGGCTTCCTGCTCCGGCCTCTCAGGGCCGCCCGGGGACTCGGGGCCCACGGGAGCCACCAAAGGAGGCCGAGCTTTAAAAACGCCGTCACGGCCGCGCAGGTGGGGAGACGGCGACAAAAACCAGTACAGTCAACTGACCTAAAACTAGAACAGCCGGGCTGAGTCGCCACCCAGGCATTTCCCACTCAGCCCGCCACTGGCTCGCTCCTGAGCAGGTGTGCCCACGCGCCCTGGCCGGGCGGCTCGGTGGGTGGAGTGCCGCCCCTTCCACCCACGGGAGTTCGAGGCTCCATCCCCAGTCAGGGCACATGCCTAGGTTTTGGGTTCAATCCTCGTCGGGGCACGTACAGGAGGCACCTGATCGATGTCTCTCTCTCTCACTTCCTCTCTCTAAAATCAATGAACATACCCTCAGGGGAGGATGATAAAAATGGTGCCCACAGCGGGTGCCAGAGTGCGTGCTTCGTGGGAAGGGCCCAGACCCCGTCCCGCTGCCCCCCTGCCCCCCTGCCCCCTTCTCTTCACCGTAGGGAGCCCTGTCCGTGCGCCCCTCCCCCATCCTGCTGCCCAGGAGCCAGCTTCTTCCTGCCTCCCTTCCTCATGGGCCCAAGACCCCCCACAGCCTGGAGGTCCCCCAACCCCCTCTATGGGGAGGGTACAATCGAGGGCGTGCCCGCCAGTTCACCCTCCACGCCTGGGCTCCGGGGACACCCACCGTCCTGCAGAAATGAGACCCCAACCCCGGCTCAGGGGACACCCCACCCCTGCCTCCACCAGCCCCCACACCAGCAGGCCCCACCTTGGACCCGGTACCCAAAGGTTCTCCTGCTCAGGTTTGCACCCTCGGCACCCGGCAGGGGGCCTGGCACCCAGGGGCCCACAGAACCGAGTGGGGTTGTCCTCTAGACCAGCGGTCGCCAGCGGGTGGTTGCGGACATTTGTCTCTGCTCAAGGCAGGCCTCGGCCAGTTCACAGACGGAGCCCTGAGCCAGGGCAGGAGGGACTGGACTGTGGCCGGAGAACATTCCACGAAGGCCTGGCCGGCCAGAGAGAGGGAACCTTCATCCTAAGTGGAAACCCCGAGAGTGAGCGGGCAGCAGGGTCTGAGACTGGGCAAGGGCCTGTCAACAAGGGGATGTTGACACCTGTATCCTAGCAACCGGAAACCAACCCCAGGGGCGCGCCGGGTGGGGCAGGGGCCGCACCTGTTAGCAAAGAGGGAAATTAGCTCTTAAACTTCTTTTGAAAGTGGTGCTTTACTTTGTAGGGAAACTGAAAGGAACACCTTGGCTTTCTGAAGCTCATTACATTGAAGGAGCGTGGAAAAGAGCAAAAGTGGCCTGGATTTCAAACGCAATTTTTTTTAAAAAGGGTAGTTTCAGAATCTGTTTCATTTAAAGTTAATTTGGTTCTTCATTCAACATTAGGTAAAAATGAGCTAAGACTCTCCCGTACGTTGATGTAAGTGGGCCAAGCATCATTACAAAGGCAGAACACTTTCGCTGTATCCACCAAATCTGTCTCTTTTCTTTAAAAGATGAAAAGATAGGTCAATGTAGGCATTTGAATTCATGTTCCGGAAAGGCTTTTAAGCATTAAAGTCTCCAGAGAGAATGGCCAAGTAGGTAAGAATCAGTCGATACGATCATGTGATCTTTCATTGGAAATCTTTTATTAAAAAATGCGCTGCGATGTTTGCATGTGCATATGGAGCCGGCCTTCCATGCCCGCAACACAGCCCACCTGGCCGTTCCTTTTACAAATCGCCGAGTCCTAATGGGTGGACTCAGCTAAGGAATTTTGCTTTTCTGTTTGCATGAGATGTTCGTCTGTAGTTGTGTGTGTCTGTGTGTGTGTGTGTGTGTGCACTGCCTGTCTTGGTCTGGTTTTGATCGCAGACACTGTTGGCGCACTGGGTAGAGTGCACAGTGAAACCACCTGGGGCAGGGACGGGCGGGGGCGGGGTCCTGCTTCGGCCGCGGGGCTGTTCCGAGTGGGTGTGGGGTGCGTGCTCCTTGGTGGCCAGGTCACCGTGACGGTTGTTGCAACGTCCCATCGTTCCCCTCTGACCCCTGGAGCTCCGGGTGCCGCCCCGGCTCACTCCTCCCGCGTCCTCTGTCTCGGCTCTTTCCCTCTCTGTCGGTCTCACTCGGTTTGCCAAGCTCAGGGATGTTTTTAAAGACTCGGCTCCTGTGTGTGCCGAACCCGCCTTGTCCAGTTTTCCCCGATTTCTCTGCTGCTTTTCTGTTTCCACTTTCACGGATTCCTGCTGTTCCCTGTGTCAGTCCTGTCCTCTGCCGGCTTCGGGTTTAATTTTATCTCCTTTTGAAGCTTCTAGATTAAGTCGCAGGTTGAAATGATTAAGCGGGAGGTTCTCCTCGTTCCATTTGGGATATAAACCCCGCACGGCCTTCACGTGTCCTGTTTGTCACATGTTCATGTCCCTCCGCTCCGTGTATTTCCAGTTGGCTCCCTGACTTGCCTTGTGGAGCCTCAGGGATCAGTTAGCCGTGTGTGTGTGTGTGCGTGTGCGTGTATGTGTGTGCATCTGTGTGCATGTCTGTGTGCATGTGTGCATGTGTGCGCACGTTTGCATATGTGTGTGTATGTGTTTGCATGTGTGTGCGTGTGCGTGTGTGTGGTTTTCAAGGGGGGGAGGGTCCCCGTTATCTGCTGCAGATTTCCCAGCTCACTGCATTGCAGCTGGAGGCCCTGGTGTGTGGCTGCACCTGTAGTGCTGCTGAAACGGGACTCGGGGCACATTTTTCCGCGAGAAGAGGCTGGCTCTGCTCCTGGGGCCGTGCACCGCGGGCCAGGCCCTGCCTTTGGTCGGCACTGCTGTTCTCACAGCCCTGGACGGGTTCTGTTTTATTTCTTAAGTTGTATTTTTTATTTTTTTTTTTGGGGGGGGGGGGTCAGGCATGTGCCGACCCCTCCTGGTCCACGACAGTTAGAGGAGGTGATTACTGTTTCTCCTCTGATTCGGACCCTGGGAATCTGAGCAGGTTTATCCCCGAACAAGCGACAACCCCAGCTCAGGAACAGGCTGTCAAACTACAGCGGGAGGTCAGGGAGGGTGGGGGCGGGGGGAGAGATCAACCGAAGGACTTGCACGCCTATTAGCATAGCCAATGGACACAAGGCACCCGGGTAGGGGAGGCGGGGGAAGGTCAAGGGGGAAAAAGGGAGACATATGCACTACTCTTTGCAATACTTTAAGCAATAAAATAAAATTTAAAAAAAATAAAGAGAAATGAACAGCTCCTGGGGGACCTTGGAACCCCATCGAGCAAACCAGCATGCCAGCAAGGGAGTCCCGGGGGAGGGTGAACCTCACAGAGTCACCAGGTTTCGGTGCTGAGTTTGCAAAATCAGAGGGTTCATGAGATGACCGAGGACAGTGATGGCGAACCTGTGACACGCGTGTCAGAGGTGACACGCGAACTCATTGTTTTGGTTGATTTTTCTTTGTTAAATGGCATTTAAATATATAAACTAAATACCACAAATACAAGTCTTTGTCTTACTAGGGTTGCAAAGATCAAAAAAATGGTATAGGTGACACGGCACCAGAGTTAAGTTAGGGTTTTTCAAAATGCTGACACGCCGAGCTCAGGAGGTTCGCCATCCCTGCCCTATGACGTCACCCCAGACCCACCCTCAGGGGGTTCAAGACGGGGGCGGGCACCGTGGCCGGTTCCGCTCACTTTTCACTCATCCCACCTGACTGGGGTGAGTCAGGTCCACGTGAATAAAGGCCCCCGAGCGC
Organism: Myotis nattereri; assembly: GCF_964212035.1. Lineage (NCBI taxonomy): Eukaryota > Metazoa > Chordata > Mammalia > Chiroptera > Vespertilionidae > Myotis > Myotis nattereri. The sequence goes on from NC_138086.1 coordinate 83,082,633, forward strand.
GGTTTCCGGGAGCCGAGGTCCCGTGTCTCGGGGGCATCGCTGGCCACAGGCCCAGGGGCCCTGCCTGTCTCTGGCCGTCGGTCATCGCGCTCATTATGCGTTCCCATGTGGGCCTCCCCACGCATTTTCCAGAGACTTTGAAGCCATGAGTTCATTCATTTAAAATCTCAGCTCCAATTAAACGTTTAACAGATTCTACTGAGCCTTCCTCGAAAGGGAATTCCAGGAAAGCGCTGGAGATGCAAGTGAGGGGGCGCCTGGCCCGCGTGCGGGCTCAGATGAAAGGGCGCGTTTCATTGTTCAAATCCACGGAGACCACGTCCGTCCTGAGGGAGACGAGCCGCGGGCTTTCCGTCAGACCAGCTTCTCCATCCGTAATGGAAACGCACGCGTACCTGTGACATTTAAAAAGACATAAATCATCGCCCCTTGTATTTAGGGAAAACGCCCTTAGTTTAAAATAGCAACGTGGGGAACGGAGGGGGCTCCGCTGGCCCGGGAGCCCTGGTGCCGGGCTGGGCGTGCGGGTGAAGGTCTGGGCGTGTGACTGTCCCCCAGGTTTGCTGTGGCTGCTGGTGGTGGGTTTAGTTGCTGGCTTTGTGACTCTTCTCAGCTCTTTTCTGTAAAGACTATGCTTTGCCGTGTGCGCGCTGAGGTCTCCGTTCTGCTGGCTTCATGGCGGCCTGGCGACGTCACAGACTCCTGACCTGCCCAAAGCCCGTAACACACTCGGGACCGGCCTCTGCGGGCGCGCTCCCCGCTCGGCTGGGCCGCCGGCAGCTCGAGCGGAGCCCAGAGGTCAGCCAGGCCGAGTGCGGGGGCTCCGCCGCCCTTTCCGAGCCCCCAGCCACCCCGGCGCCCGTGGACCAGGACTTCCACGAGGCTCTATTCCCTCCGCTGAGCCTCCGGTCTGTCCGCTGCCGGCCCTCCCCCGCCCCCACCCCCTGCCCCGTCATCCCTCATCCCAGGCAGCTGCCCCGGGACATGGCTTTCAGTGCTTTCTGACAAATGCCACCCGGGAGGCCGCTCCAGGCCTGAGAAACTTCTAGGGCCAGTGAGACAAAGCCCCGGCCAGCCCCTGGGGAGCCGCGAGCAGACGCAGGCATGACACGGACACGGACACGGACACAGACACAGACCATAACTACCCAGGAGCCAGGTCTGCACGGCCCCTCTGCACCGAGAGGCACAGGGGAACACGGCCAACTTCCCCCAACGGCCATGGGGCTGGGGCGAGGGGGGGGGGCGGGGTTCAGGCCGGTGAGTTAAAAGGCCATGTGCTCTGACCCCAGAGTCTAACTCTAAGAGCTGCTTCTTTCATGAAACACACACCCAACCCCCACTCCTGCCCCCGTGGGAGTAAGTCTCATGTGGGACCCAGAATTTGGAGGTGTTTGTTCTGATATGTATTCTTAATGTCTTTATTGGTTTTTAGAGAGAGAGGAAGGGAGAGGGAGAGAGAGAAACATCAGTGATGAGAGAGAATCATTGATCAGCTGCCTCCTACACGCCCCACACTGGGATCAAGCCCGCACCCAGGCATGTGCCCTTGACCCAAATGGAACCCTGGCCCCTTCAGTCCACAGGCCGACTCTCTATCCACTGAGCCACACCAGCCAGGCCACCCTGTTCTCCTAGATTGGACTTCACTCCACTGCCCTGTCACAGTCGCCAGTGGCGGCGGGGGGGAGGGGGGGGAGGGTGGTGTGCTGGCCTTTCTGCGATGTCTCGGGAGCCCTGGGCTCATCAGGCCTCTTCCAAATCCCACCCACGCTGACAAACGCAGGCTGTGCTTCGTGCTCAACATGGACTTCAGGATCAGCTGGATCCAGGGGACGGGTCTGTCTCTTTCCACACAGTTTTGTGGCTTCTGTTCCGGCTTCACTCCAGGGGCCGCTCCTGACGTCCAGGCTGCTTTCCGGACCTACTCGGTCGGTGCCGAGACCTGGGAGATGGGGTTCTTCAAACCGCGATGCGGGGGGGGGGGGGGGCTCGCAGAACCCGGAAAAGCAGATCCACACAGGACCCGTGTGCTCCTGGGCTGTGGCCTCCTGAGGGCTGTACCATGAGCCCCCTGAACGCAGCCCCTCATTTCCTGAGGGGGGAGGGTGGTGAGCACACAGTAGGGCTGGCCTGGGTGACTCAGCAGACAGGGAAACAGCCAGGTCCCCTGGGGTTCAGTTTACTACAGGCAACGGCAATGATGGTGGAGGAAGAGCTGCCAGACAGCCAGCTTCCCAGGTCCCTGAGCAGGAGGTGGGGGGAGGCCTCGCACCCTCAGAACCTGGAACAGCCTCTCCCCGCCCCCCGCCCCCCGGGGGAGTGCCTGAGACGTGGCAGCTTCTCGGGGGCCTGTGGTGGGCCCCGGGGTCTGGGAGGCCCACCAGGCGTTCTGCGGCCTGTGCAGGCTCCTGCGAAGTCGCCAGGCTCCCACTTGGAAGCCGCCCAATCAAGCTGGTTGGACTCCTTTTTTCCTGAAAACAGAATGCTCTTTGGAAAAAAACATCAAATCATTACTTAATAACGAGGGCAGAGTTTTGATTTACTTTTTGTTAAGTGACACTAACAGCAGACTTTAATTTTGGCTGTTTAATATCCCAGCTAAAGTCCATGACTCAAGAAGCTAAGAAAAATATTTTTTTTAGATTTTCTTACTGGGTCATGATATTTCTCAGTACGTTGGACTTTCCAGCTTCCTTGGCACGGAACTCATTTTTATTTTATGAGACGCCAGCTGTCCAGCAATTCTCCGAAGAGAGGGCCTCTCACAGGGGAAAGGTCTGGGTGTTGTTGACCGGCAGGGGAGACCGGTCAGCTCCCCCAGCGTTCACTCAGGACTGCAGAGTGGGGGGCGGGGGCCTTTGGAAGTGGGGCTGGACTTGGGTCATAATCCCGCCACCCGGCTTGGTGAGGGGCAGTGTTTCCGACGTGCGTGTCACCTCACAATTACTAAGCAGTTGTGTACCACGTACCTTCAACGGGGGAAACTCCTTCCCCACCCCCACTCCAGTTCCTGTTACTAAACACGAACCCCAGACTCATCAAAAGTCTGACCAAGGGAACCAGCGTGTCGCAACATTAAGTTTTAGCCCATCCAAGTCCTCCCTGCAATAATGACGTTCTGGAGTTCTTTCCTGGCAGTTTTGTCAAATAAAAAATGACTACATATCGACATACTGGAGGCCCGGTGCACAGGATCCATGCACAGATCGGGTCCCTAGGCCCGGCCGGTGGTCAGGGCCGATCGGGGCCTTCCGGCTGCCAGCCGGGACCTTCCGTCGTACCACGCTGCCCCCCTGGTGGTCAGTGCACATCAAGTGAGCGATGAAACTCTCCGTCTCCCGGTCAAACTCCGGAGGGGACGATCTGCATATTAGGCTTTTATAGAGAGAGAATTCTCCCCATATCACCGCCCCAGCATTACTTTGCTGTTACAGGATTTCACAAAAAAAGACCATGAGAGTCTGTAATAGGTTGTTGCTATGGGATAGTCCTGAGCATTACAATGTAGCCATCGGTTTTCCCTGGGGGCATGGACTCGTGGTCACCCCCTAGGGCCTGGAGGGGCCTTCTCTCCCAGCAAGGCCCTGGCTGGGGGCTGGGAGGACCAAGGGGAAGGCCTTAGACACTGTCCCGGGTTCCCCTGTCCGCTGCTCAGATGCCCATTCGCAGAAACCCGGCCACACTAACCAGCGGCCGGCAGCCCCGCAGAACGCTGTACCGAAGGGAAGCGGGCCTGCGGCCTCGGGAATCTTTGGAGACAGATCCCGGCTCTGATTTCAGAGTCAAGCCTCCGCGGCTATTTCGGGAATAAATGTGACCCTGGAGGATTCCTTGTTTCCTTTAGTTTCCCAATGAAATCGGAGGCCCTGTTCTTGGCCCAAAGCAGATAACACCAGCGACAGGAGGGCACGGGCGGCGGGGCGGCGGGGCGGCGGGGCAGCGGGGCAGCCAGGGCGGCCAGCGCAGGGTCCCGGCGAATAGGGGCGCCTGGCCCAGCGCTGGGCCCTCAGGGAGGGGGTGCGCTCTGCGGCCGCGGCACCGCCCCCTTTGCGCTCTCTTCCTGGTGGAGCCGCGGCCATTACTGCCGTTTCTGCATTGTTTATGTGTTGCTATGAGAACACTGGCCTTTCCGGTCTGGGGGGCGGGGGGCCGGGGGTGCGCGCACACACACACACACACACACACACACACACACACACACAGAGAGAGGGAAGAGGGGACCAGGACGATGTCCGCCCCGCGGCTGCAGGTGGGCTGGCGGGTGGCGGGGGCACAGACTTGCTGTTTCTGCCGCAACGGGCACGAGGCTGCGCCAGGCACCTGCGCCCCGCACCGCCGAGCACGCGCCCAGCCGCAGCGGCGAGCGGGGAGGTCCGTTCCCCTGGCCCCGTGGGTTCCCGGGGCTGCTGACCCGCAAGCTCTTGGGAAGTGTCATTGCCGACTGGACCCTGGACCGCGAGCGCCGCCTGTGGGTCGCCTGGAGAAGCGTCGCGCAGAGCGCGCGGAAAGGACCCGCTGGGAGCCGGCGGACGCGGTTCTCCCATCCTCGGGGCAGAGTGCGCCCCGGACTTGCGCCCCCCGCCCCCGCCCGCCCGCGCCGTGTGCGGATGGCACGGAACTGGGGACCCCTATGTCTCCAACGCAGTGCGCCAGAGAGAACCCACTGCAGGGCCACCAAGCGGCCGGGAAATGATTGTGGAAACCCCACTCTAAGGACTACCTGGTGTTAATGACACGTCGGCAGTGCCCGCGTGACTATTTTATTCCTTAGTTGTGGATGGAGGCTGTGTCTGAAACCAGCCTCAGGGAAAATACCTAAAACAGGCTAAATCTCCGACAAGCCCTGTCAGGACCGCTCCACGCGGGCCCCAGCAGGGACTCCGGGGAGAGAGCCCGTGGGCCTTCCCGCTTTGAGGAGTGACCCTGAAAGGGCAGAGGCCACGTGCGCACCTGCAGATGCGCGTTTATGGGGCCAGATGCGGGGGGGTGCGAGTGGCCCAGCGGGTGCGAATGAAACCCTTCTCTTCGCTCCCCAGACCCGACGCTGGTCGGATGGGCCGGTTCAGAAGCGCCTCACGAATCCCCGGCCTCGGGACTTGAATTTTGGAAAACTATGCAAAGTGCACCAGGTGACGGGCAGCGCACCGCAGTCTCTCCGACACGGGTTCGCGGGCGACCGCACCCTGGGACGCAGACCGAGAAGGGCGGCGGAGAGCCCAGGGGGCGGAGGCGGGGACGCTGGGGTGGCCAGAGACAGCGGGGGGTGGGGGATGGGAGCGCGGGGGTTCGGGGAGCGCGCGGTGGCGGGGCGCCGGGCGTGCCCACGTGGAGCAGGTGCTCGGACGGCCGCGCGCTGCGCACCCGGTGCCCTGCCTCGCTGCCCCGAGCGACGGACGGGACCCTGGAGCCCGGCCTGCGCCTGCCCGCCCCCGTCTCCCCCCACCCTCGCGCGCCGTTCCGGGGCGTGTCCTCGGCCGCTTGGGCTTCTATATAGCGGCCGGCGCGCCCGGGCAGCCAGATGCGAGCCTGGCGGTGCTGCGCTGAAGTCTGACCGCTCCGCTCCCAGCTCCTCCGCTCCCGCAGCCCGCGCCGACCGCCGCCCCCTGTGCCCGCGCCGAGCAGCAGACCTGGCTGAGCCGCGGACCCCCGCCGTGGGCGCCATGCAGCCGCCGCGCCCCGTGCTCTTGGCCGCCGCGCTGGCCGCGCTGGGGCTGCTCCTCGGGCTGCCCGCGGCGCAGGCTGGTGCCGGACCGGCGGGCGCGGGCCCCGTCGTGAGCTGCGAACCCTGCGACGCACACGCTCAGGCCCAGTGCGCGCCCCCGCCCGCCGGCTGCGCCGAGCTGGTGCGCGAGCCGGGCTGCGGCTGCTGCCTCACGTGCGCGCTGCGCGAGGGCCAGCCGTGCGGCGTCTACAGCGAGCGCTGCGGCTCCGGCCTCCGCTGCCAGCCGCCGCCCGGCGAGGCGCGCCCGCTGCAGGCGCTGCTGGAGGGCCGCGGGTTCTGCGCCAACGCCAACGCCGCCGGCCGCCCGCACCCCCAGGCCCCGCCCGCGCCAGGTGAGCCGCCCGCGCCTGGTGCGCCCTCCGGCTCCGAGGGGGCGGCTCCCAGGGGGCGGCACCGGCAGCCCGGCGTCAGCGATGGGCAGCGCCGCCGAGGAGAGGCCCTCGTTCCCCCGGGCCCAAGGGTCGTACGTGGGGAGACAGGCCCCGCGACCCGAGGACGCTCGCGGGAGGGACCCTCCACGGCCGCTCTGTTCCCTGGGTGCGAAGTGTTTGTAAATTGCAAAGCGCTTTTGCCGAAATGGGCCAAGAGTCTGTGGGGGGGCGGGGGGGAACGGACCCCGAGTTTGGCGTTCGAGGGGGGATCCCGGACCGAGGATCCCCGGCCCGGGAGCCGCGCGGCACGGGGACGCGGGCGTGGACTGCGCTCGGGCCCTGGAACGCGCCTCGGTTCCCGCGAACTAGGAGAGAGCGCGTCCACCCGCGGACGCGAGGGGCAGGGGCGCGGGGAGGTGGGGGGTGGACTTGGACCCCGGAGGTGAGGTGAGTTGTGGGGGGAGGTACCCGCGTTTAAAAGGAGCGGCATTGGCACAGGCTTACGGTCTGCAAAGCGGGGTCCCCTCTGGGTTGTTCCAAACCAGACGCCAGGGACTCGGGTGTTAATTCGCGTCTTTTGCGGTCGGACAACCTGATCCTCGGAAGGAAGCGAGTCTCCAAGGTCCCTCCCTACCCCCCAGGCAGGGACGGGGGCGGGGTGGCTGGACCCGGCTGCCCATCGCATCCCCTGGTGCACCCAGCTGCCCTGCCTGGGAGGCCCGCAGACGCGCCAGGAGCGGGGCTGCGCCTGTGGGGACCCGCGGGCTTAGGAGACCGAGGGGAGCGTGGAGCCAGGGCCGCGTGCTGCCCACACCGAAGCGGGAGGGATGAGCCCCGTGGAGGGCGCGGGGGAGGCCGCCCGCAGCTGCAGGGGCACCTCGCGTGGGGCCCTTAGACGGAAAGGGAGGCGGAGTCTGAGCCTCCACTTGACAAGCAGCGTCGGCAGCCTCGCTTCGTGACGAGAGTGGAGCCCCCGCCCCCGGCCACCAGCGGGGCAGGGCGCCCAGGGCAGCCTCGGGGGGTGGGGGGACGGTCCTGCGTGGTCCCCGCGGCCACAGAGGCCCCGGGTGAGGCGTGGCCGTGCTGGGCAGCGCCGCTCCGTTTCTCCCCGAGAAGCCGCGGACCCGGGATCGATGGGAAGATAAACCCGCAGTTTCCTGAGACGGGACTGTGTCGTTCAAACGCCCAGAAGCCTTTGTATCTCGGGGCAAAGCAATGCCCGGCGCGCGTGGGCGCCTGCTCGGCCCGTGCGGCTCTGGACACGGAGAAAGCGGCCGGAGAGCCCTCGCCAACACGCTCTCAGTTACCTGTTGGCGCCTTGGTTACAGTGTGAGGGGCGTTTGTTACAAAAGTATGAAGACGTGACTTCTAACCCTGGGGGGGGGGGGGGCCGCTTAAGGGACAGATTCCCGGCTCCGCCCCGAGTCCCGGGCGGTCAGGAAGTTACTCCGCGCTCCGGGGAGACGCGCGGGAGCTCATCACAGCCTCAGCCCCGCGCCCAGTCTTCCCCGGAGAAGAGAAAGGAAGCGAAATGGTTTCCCCGGAAACCAGCCTGCAGCCAGAGCTGCTCCGCGGTGCTGAGTGCGCCGCCCGGGCCGGACCCCTCCCTCGTGGGGCTGTTCCCTGGGTGGGGACAGAGCCCACGGAGGCGGGGCTTCCCTGGGGGCGGGGCTTCGCTAGGGGCGGGGTCTCCATGGGGGCGGAGCTTCCTTGGGGGCGGGCCCTGGGCGGGGCTTTACTTGGGGGCGGGGCCTCCTGGGGCTGGGCGTTCCGTGCCCGGTGCGGTGGGGCTGGAGCACGTGGTCTCCCCTCCCCGCTCGGCCCGGGGAGCCTTCCCCGCGCCCCGCCCGGCTCCTGGGAGCCCAGAGGTTTTGGCGGGCGTCCCGGCGTGGGCGGGCGGCCACGCTGACCGGCTTGTTCCCGGGCCGGCGGAGAACCGTTAGCTGGAGCGGGGCGCCGGGCACCCGGCGGAGCAGATTGGGGACCAGAGGGCCTGGGAGGTCCGGGGTGCGGCCTGTCGGAATGACGTGGCCATGTGGCCGCTGCCTGGCTGTGCGGACCCGGCGGGAGCAGGGACCCCCCCCCACCGGCCCCGGTCCCGCGGCCGCCCCGCTCAGCCCGGGAAGGAGCAGCGAGGCGCCAGCTCCACGCCCGCCGCGCACGTGCTCAGAGCAGTGACACCCACCCCGGGGCGCGCCGACACGCTGTCCTCTCGGGTTTTCCTCCTCCGCCACGGGGATGACGGGGGCGGGGAGGGAGGACTCCCCCGGGATGGGTGAGTGAGTGCCCCCGGGTGCGGGTCCGAGAGGCCGCTGGGGCCAGGCCCTGCGGGACAGAGGGACCGGACACCAGCCCACGCCGCTCAGGGCAGACGCGCAGCCAAGCGCTCTGGGGAGCGGGGAGCGTTCTGGCCGGAGCGGGTTCCTGCGGGGCCGCCTCACCCCGCGCTAACTCCGCGGGGACAGGGCCGGGGTGGGGGGGGTGCCGTCCAGGGTCAGCTCTGCCCCTCCTGGTGGAGGGGGGACGCCCGCCAGCGAGGCACCTACTGGTCACGTCTCTTCTGATCTCGAGGCAAAGCCAGTGCCAGGGCTGCTAGCCAGAGGGTGGTCCTCCATCCGGGTGTCTTCTTGTTCTTACATATTTTTATTGATTTCAGAGAGGAAAGGGGAGGGGCAGAGAGAGAAACATCAGTGATGAGAGAGAGGCCGCACGCTGGGGATGGAGCCCGCAACCCGGGCCTGTGCCTGCCGGGGAATCGAACCCTGACCTCCCGGTTCCTAGGTCGGTGCGTTGGTGCTCAGCCACGGGCCACACCCCGGGCTCAAGCGGTTCTTCCTGAATGTGCTCGGGATGGTTGAGTGACGATTCCCCGGAGACGTGACCTTGCTCGGTCCTCAGCTCCGGCCCGTGTCCCCCCAGGAGACGGCAGTGAGTCGGAGGAAGAGCTCAGCGCTGTGACCGCGGGGAGCCCGGCGCTGACCCACTGGGCCCCCGACTCCAGGTTCCACCTCGGCCACACCAAGATGGACACAATCAGGAGAGGGAGCGCCAAGGACAGCCAGCGCCACAGGGTCCACCTCGAGGCCCAGGGCGCGGTCACCCAGAACTTCTCCTCCGAGAGCAAGCAGGACACGGAATACGTGAGCGCCGCCTCCTCCCTGGGGGCGGGGGTGGGGGGCCAGGGCACCAGGTTGCTCTTCACTCCGAGCTGTGGGCACACCCTGTCCAGGCCCAGGGGCAGCTCCCGGTCCTCCTAGCGCCCAGAACAGGGACCAGGCGGCCTGCCCTCGGCGCCCAGGCCTCTGGGCTGCGGAAAGGCTCAGAGCCCTGCTCTTCCTGTGCACCTGGCCTCCGGGTGTCCCGGTGACTCCCCGGAGCTGAGCCTCGTCTAGGGACACGAGAGGTGGGGCCGGTGTCCCCGTGGGCGCCGTGATGGCTGAGTCAGGCCGCAGACACTGCAGGTCCCCCGGGGATGCCCGGCGGTGGGACCTCATAGTAACCAGTCCACGCCCCCAGGGGCCCTGCCGCCGGGAGATGGAGGACACGCTGAACCGACTCAAGTCCCTGATCACACTGAGCCCCCGGGGCATCCAGCTCCCCAACTGCGACAAGAAGGGCTTCTACAAGAAGAAGCAGGTGAGCCCTCGGTCCCCCCCACTGGAGGGGGAGCCACAGCTGGGCCCCTCCTCCTGCCCCCCCCCAGTGCCTGCTCCCCTTTAACCACGAAGGGACCCAGGCGCCCCAGCACCTTCCCGCTATCCAGGGCGGGACAGCCTGGTCCCCATGGGGCCTGGGAGCCCCTGGGGGTCACATCACCTTCTCTGCTCCGCCCACAGTGCCGTCCGGCCAAGGGCAGGAAGCGCGGCTTGTGCTGGTGCGTTGACAAGTACGGGCAGCCCCTCCCCGGGCACAACCCGCCAGGCAAACCGGACGTGCACTGTGACAGCGTGGAGAGCCAGTGACATGGCGGGTAAGCCTGGGGCCCTGCTGAGGGCTCTCCATCGGAAAGGGGGGGTGGCTGGGGGCGGGTCAGATGGAGGACAGACCTGGGACACTCCCTGAGGAAGGAGGGGAACCTGCCCCCCGCCAGCCACACAGGCAGAGGCTCTGGGCCCCCTTGTCTCAAACACTGATCTTTCTTGCAAAGAGCCAAGGATCTGAGCACATGGGTCAGTCTCAGAGGCTGTCCCTGTAAGCCCCACGGGGCCCTTATCTTCCCAGTAAACTCTCTAACTTCAAAAGAACTTGTTTCTAAAATATATTTTTTTATTGATGTCAGAGAGGAAGGGAGAGGGAGAGAGAGATAGACACATCAGTGATGAGGGAGAACCATGGATTGGCTGCCTCCTGCAGGTCCCCCGCTGGGGATCCAGCCCACAACCTGGGCCTGGGCCTGGGCCCTGACCGGCAATAGAACCCTGACCTCCTGGTTCATAGGTCACTGCCCAACCACTGAGCCACACCAGCTGAGCAAGAACCTGTTTCTAAATTAAACACGTGTCTGTTTGTGCTTTTTTTCCCTGTAAAATACATTACGGATATTCTGTGGTTAATAGAATTTTAATAAAGTTCATTAAATCTAATTCAAACAATGACTTTTTAAACCATCACTTTGAAGAATGCTATCACATCCAATATTCTCTTTGACTAAATGAGAGAGTTATTGGTGGAAAAAAGGAATAAATACGTTTCCTTTCATCTCCTCGAGACAAATTTAAGTCAACAGAAGAAATTTTCATGTTTAGGTGTTTGCTTTCCTTGCAAGTTGGAAAAGGCAATTCTAATTCCGGGGGTGACTATGGAAGAACATAGCAAGCAGCCCAGCCAGCGTGGCCCAGGGGTTGAGCATCGACCTATGAACCAGGAGGTCACGGTTCGATTCCCGGTCAGGACACAGGCCCCGGTTGTGGGCTCGATCCCCAGTGTGGGGTGTGAAGGAGGCAGCCTTCCATGATCCTCTCTCATCACTGATGTTTCTCTCTCTCCCTCTCCCTTCCTCTCTGAAGTCAATAAAAATATATATTGTTTTAATTGCTAGCGTCCTGCAGGCCCTTTGCTCTCCGAACAGGGTGGCCTGCCTGGTGCCTCGCCTGGTGCCCGGGGAGGGAGTGGAGACTGACGCCGGAGGAGCTAACCAGCATGTTCCTTTCTCTGTTTTAGTTCAGAGGAACTCAGGCACCGGTTTCGCACCAAAGACTGCCAAGGCGGTGATCAGCGTTGGCTGCAGCCTCGATTATATATCTTTCTCTGGTGAATCCATTTCTTTCTTAAATCCACGTGTAGGAAGAGACCTCTGAAATGCCTGGGCTTCTAAACAGTGCGCTTGAGCGGCTTCCCACGCCCCAGCAGCCAGGGAAACCGTGTGATTTTTCTCGTCACTTCTTTCGAACCTCCTTCCGAACTCAAGCACAGGCCGGGCCTCAGGCCACCCTGGGGACCTCACACCCTAGCACCCCTGCCACTTGGGCCTCCCGGGAACGCCAACCTCTGCCCTGGGGTGTCTGGACACACCCGCCTGGAGCCGAGGCCCGCGCCCCTCCCCCCAGTAGCGAGCTCCTGCCCTCAGGTGACCCGTCCTGCTTGGGGACGAGTGGAGACCATGAGGTGGAGTCTTGCTTTTATTTTTATTTTTTTTTTAATGACCAAGAAGGTGCTCAGACCCTGGGCATCTGGAGAAGTGGGTGGCTCAGGCAGGCTCCCGGGGACACGGCCTTGGCTGTGGCCCCACAGGGCGGGGACGGGGGGGTGAGGGGGGGGCAAGGCCACACATTTGTCTTCAGAGGCCCCCCAACAGCGGCACGATGCTCGGATGGCGGCAGAAAAGGGTGTTCTCCACTCACAGCTCCAAGACCAAGGTAGTTTTTGAGGCTGAGTCCTCAGAGGCAAAGGAGGTTCTGTTCATCCCTTGCCCTGTGTCCTCTGTCACACTGTAACACGTGAGTGGCCATGTATCTAACCAGAGGGGCCTTGGGGATCCCAGAATGGCCCCCTCCTTCTGACTCACGTATTCACAGAGAAATGCCTTCGTGAACTGTCACCGTTGCCTGCATCGTGGCCCAAATGTAATGGGACCTGTGCGCATAGTCTTAGATGCCCCGTCGGCCACGGCCACGGCCACGGCCGCGCGCTGCCCCGGAGGAGGCCCTGTGGCCACACGGCCGAGGGCGGACCAGAGGTTCCCCAGACACTGCCTACCTATTCGCTTTCCTTTATTTTTTTAATCAAGTGTTCAGAAAAAAAAGAAAAAAAAGTCCTTTTGAGAAATCTGTCTCACCACGTATTTATAACGGGTTAATAAAGTTTTTACCGTGAAAAAACGTTCGCCGGTGTCAGCGGCCACCGAGTTTGAAGGGTCGGGCGTCCCAGTCGGAGTTTCCCAGGGAGCTCCGGGGGGTCTTGGCCTGGGTCCCGGCCGGGCCGGTCAGCAGGTGCCCCCAGGCCCTCGCTGCCCTAGGTTTTGTCCCCATCCCGTCTGTCCCCGCTCAGACCAGCACAGGGGACACACGTGGCCGGGTCCCTCCCCGCCGGCTGGGCTGGGAAGGGACAGGCAGGAGGAGGGAGACCCGGACACGCTGGGAGGGGCTCTGACCCTGTGACTGTGGGCGTCGCAGGACACACTGGTTTCCAGGAATCCCGAGTGTGGTCCTTAATAAAGCACCTAAGTCCGTCCTCATCCACGTTGGGTGCGAGCCTGGGGGTGGGGGGGTGGGGGCCTGCAAAGTCCTGAGCCGGACACGAGGGGCCGACCAGCAGGGGGCGCGCTGCGGGGCGGGACCTGGCCCACCAGGGTCAGACTCCGGAGCAGGAGCTGTGGGCCCCCAGGTCCGCCTTCCTGGGCACACGTTGCACACCCGCTTCACCCCAACCTCTGCTGCAGTCACACCCCGGTCCACTGCCGCCTAGCGCCCTCCTCTCACATGGCGAGCGCGTGGCCTGCCACCTGGCTCTCCTGCCCCCACACACCCCACCCTGCCCCCCACACTGCGGCCGGGAGTGTGGGTGCTGCTCCCTCACTGGGTCCCGGCCACGCAGGTGCCAGGCACCGCCTTCGGGCCTCGACCAGCAGGTGGACGCTTGTGCCCGTGACGGGCATGTCCTCAGACCCACTCCTCTGGCGGCAGCTGCCCGGAGAGGCCTTCTCGCCCAGCGGCCGGACTCCTGCCGGAGCAGCGCTCGGACGTCCGGGCTGAATGTGATGTCAGTAACATGGGGAGCCTCGGGGACGAGCACAGCCAACGCTCATGTGTCCACAACACGCCTGCGCACACATGCGTGCACACGGACACGCTCACAGGCACAGGTGCACACACGCCTGGGGGAGGCCTGGTGCCCCTGGCATTCCTACTTCTTCACGTGCCATCGGTCCCTGGTGCCTGGACGCCGCCTTGTCCCTCAGGAAGGCGATCCATTCCCTGTGGGCGGTCGGGTGCCAGGATCTGGGTGAGCGGGTGTCTGTCAGGACAGTAAACACGGAGTCGCAGGTCTCTCCTGGGGACCTGGCCGAGGGGGGCTGGCAGCCGTGGGGTCTGAGGGGAGGGGGCCCCGGGAAAGGCTGGGGGCTGGGGGCTGCTAAGGGTGGGGCAGAGTCAGGAAAAGCAAATGGGTAACCCTTCGAGGAGGAAGGGATGGGGAGCAGGAGGCCTTGTGCTCCGGGCGCAGCTGTGCCAGGGGGCCGCAGCCGCAGGGGCAGAGGCCGAGGGGCAGGAGGAGGGTGGGGAGCAGCCGCGGGGCGGGGCGTCTCTGAGAAACCCCAGCCTATTTACAAACGGAAGGAACCGCGAGTGGAGAAGTGAGGGCGGCCCAGCCCAGGGGTGATGGACACTGGGGGGCTGTTGGCCAGGCAACCTCAGTGCCACAGCCACTCTGGCAGGGGGACGGGCGGCGCACGGGGGGGGGGGCGGGGGGGCACAGAGGTCCACGCAGGAGCAGGTGCTGAGTAGGCCGTTTATTTGTTTACATCGTGCGAGCCTGAGCGACAATGCATCTCCCTACCGGCTTCCTGCAGCCACTGGCCGCCTCGCGACCGTCTCCAGCCCTCACCTCCCCCTCAGCTCCGGCACACGCACCCCTGGCGCCCGGAGCGCCCCTGCGTGTCCCGGGGAGAAAGGCTCCCGGGTGACTGCATTTCCCGGGGGGTTGGTCCCCGGCCGGTTGGTCCCCGGCTCGGCCGCGGAATATAAGTTACTAGAGCACAGGTTCTCGTGTAGAAAAATAAACTCGGTGAATAAATAGACTACAGCTTCAGAAGCAATCGCGTGTGGAGTACACAGCGCCCCTCCACCCCTCACACGGGGCTAGTGTGTCGGAGCATGAACACACCGGGTGCTTAAACGTTTCACTGAAGGAGCCGGTCAGGCTGCGTCTGCTTTCGGGAAATACTGATCGCAGTTGGGGTCCCCGATGACCTCCTTGGACCCCGCGATCCTCTGCCCGTTCCAGGGGTACACGCACCAGCAGGCCCCTGTCTCTCCATGCAGGGACACCATGCACTGTAAAAGAGGGGGGCCAGGTCAGAGCCGCACCCCACGGAGAGCCCAAGGCTGAGGGCTCAGACCCCGGGCACCACCCCTGCCGGGACCGGCCAAGGGCACACCCCGCGCCCTCCAGCTCAGGTGTCCAGTGCGTCGCGGATTCCACACGCGTGCAGCGCGGTGCGGGTGCGCCCGGCGTGGAGTGCGCCCAGCTGTCTGCTCCGAGGCCCCACCGGCTGGGGCAGGTGAGGGACGGGAGCGGCTGGTGTGGTGTCCCCGGGGCAAAGATCGGGGCTGTGGGGGGCGTGTTTGGGGCGGGGCGCAGCAGCAGGGGGCGGGGAAAGCTGGCTCTGGGGGATGGGGACCCGCCCCAGGGCGCACCTGCTTGGAGTGGTACAGCCCGTTCCTGTGGCAGTTGGGCAGGTAGAACTTGTAGAGGCCGTCGCCCACCTTCGTCCGCTCCTGGGCCAGCTTGGCCAGCACGTCGTAGAGTTCTCGCTGGCAGGGGTCCTGCGACGGGGAGGAGAGGTGACTCCCCGCCCCGGGGTAGGACAGGGGGCTGTGTGGACGCGCCTGTCTCCAGGGGGTCGCATGGCTGTCTTGGGTGGTTACGAGGAAGGTTGGGGGCCGTGCCCTCCCACCCCGAACACCCCTAAACACCCACGGGAGCTGAGAGGTCTCCTGACTCCCTCCCCTCCTCCGCACGCCCACCCCCCACCCCCACTCCCACCCAAGTGTGGCTCCTGCCCAGCGGGGAGGCGGGCGCAGCCTCTGAACGGAGACTGTAGCCACGGAGACTTCCCGCCATTGACACCGAGGCGGGCACCTCCGGTCCTTTGTCGCCCTCAGGTGGCAGAATTGAGCAGGGCACCCGAGACGGGGCGGGCGGGGGAGGGGCGGCGGGGGGGGGTCAGGTCTTGCAGGTGGAGGCCTGGGGGGACGGTCACAGAACATTGCGCGGACTTGATGCTCCGCACTTTGGCTTTCGGGGCAGAAAGGCCTCGATTTCATGTTATGCAAATGTCACTGCGCTTAAAGGGTGCAGGTGTGTGGGGAGGGCGGCTCCGTCCTGCGCGCACTCCTGCTCTGAGCTCAGGGGCACGGGGGCGGCCTGTCCTTCTACCCTCAGCGGAGCAGAGGCTGCCGAGCGCCCCCCTAAAGGCTCGGCCGAGCTCCGCTGAGCGATGCCGGCTGGGCCGCGGGGAGCCCCTCCGTCCAGCTCCGCACAGGGCGACGCCTGCACCGGTTCCCGTCCGCCCGCCCGCCCGCCCGCCTCACCTTCCAGTTCTTGATGTCGGAGATCCCGAGCGCCCGGATGCTCTCGTAGCTGCTGAGCGCGCTCCACACCGAGGGCAGGCCCTCCGGGTTCGCCTCCTCGGCCTCTGCAGGTGGAGCGACCGGCCGTGAGCCCTCCCCGGACGGGAGCCGCGGCTCCACCCGACCTGCCCTCCGCTCCCCGGCCCCCCCATGGCTCCACCCGACCTGCCCTCCGCTCCCCGGCCCCCCCATGGCTCCACCCGACCTGCCCTCCGCTCCCCGGCCCGGCCCACGGGGGCGTTTCAGTCACCCCGCGGAGGTAGGAGAGGGTCACATGCGACTGCCCCTCCCACCCAGGGCACTGGCTGCCCACGTCCAGGATCTACCAGCTGTGGGCAAACTACGGCCCGCGGGCCAATGAATAAAACTAAAAAAAAAGGCCGTACCCTTTTATGGAATGATGTTTACTTTGAATTTATATTAGTTCACACAAACACTCCATCCATGCTTTTGTTCCGGCCTCCGGTCCAGTTTAAGAACCCACGGTTGCCCTCGAGTCAGAAAGTCTGCCCACCCCTGGCTCACCACGGGGTGGGTGTCCACGGATCCGCGGGCAGGGCCTTCTGCGCTCTCTCCGTCTCCCCTCCCTGCCCTGGGGCTCCTGACAGGCTGGGCCCCAAACTCCGGGTGTGGGCCGGGCGGCGCCCCCCTGGCTACTGGCTAGAGGCCGCCCCGTGCGCCCAGGCTGCTCCTCCGCCCCCGCCCCCCGGGAGAGCTCGCCGGAGGGAGGCGGTACCTGCGGCCTCGGCGCTGGGCTCGGTGACCACGGTCTCGGGCAGGCAGATGCCCCGGCCCCGGGACAGCGCCAGCAGCGGCCGGGTCTCGCCGGGGCGCGGCTGGCAGGTGAGGCCGCTCTCGCAGCGCGCAGAGGTCATGCCGCAGGCCTCGCCCCGGCGCCGGGAGCACAGGGTGCAGCAGCCGCAGCCGTAGGGCCGGGCTTGCTCCCGGCAGGACGCGGGCACCGGCGCGCAGGCCGCCAGCTTCTCGGCGGAGCAGGGCGCGCACTGCCACAGGTGGGGCTCCGCGGCGGCCGCCTCGCCCAGCAGGGCGGCCAGCAGGAGCAGGAGCGGCGCGGCGGCGGGGGCCGCGGGCATGGCCATCGCGGGCGGCGGGCGGCGGGCGGGCACTGGCTGCGGCGGCGGGCGCTCGGGGCCAGGCGGACGCTGCGGGTGATGCTCGCCGGAGCCGGCGCCTTATGAAGGGCTCGGCGCGCACCTGCCGGAGGTTAATGATCGGCGGGGCCGCGGGCGGGGGGGAGGGGGGGATGGGGGGGGAGACCGGGTTCAAAATAAGTTTGTTTTGCTCTGCGCTCCAGGCCCCGCGCCAGGCGTGGGCGGGCGTCAGCGGGTCTCGGCTGTTTGTCCGGTTGCTGTGAGTTCCCGCCGGAGCCCACGCCGCTCTTCACGGGAGCGCGCGGCCGGGCGGCCCGTTCTGTTCCAAGGAGCCCGGCTGGGCCACGGGAAGCCCCTGCCCTTTCCTCTCTTTTCTTTGCTTTTCTTTCAATATATTTTTATTGATTTCAGAGAGAAAGGGAGAGGGAGAAACATCAATGATGAGAATCATGGATCCGCCGCCTCCTGCACGACCCACACTGGGGATCGAGCCCACAACCTGGAACCCTGACCTCCTGACTCCCAGGTCCATGCTCAACCACTGAGCCACACTGGCCAGGCCTCCACCCCCCGCCGTTTTCAAATGGGGAAACCGAGGTTGGGGAGAACAGGGGCAGCCGCTTAGGACTAAGACTCCGGCTGGCCGGCTGGTTCTGCAGGAAGGAGGCTCCACCTGGAACTCCAGTCTCCCTGCCTTTCCCAGGAGGGGGGGGCAGGAGCGTCCTTCCCTGGGCGAGGTGGGCAACTGCACCTCCAGAGAGGAGAGGGCTGGGGCCGGACAGAGTTCGAGGCTGCAGGGGCACCCAGACCCCAGCACCCAAACCCCCAGGCAGCCAGAACCTAAGCACCCAAACCCCCAGGCAGCCAGAACCTAAGCACCCAGACCCCAGGCACCCAGACCCCGGGACACCCAGAGTCCGGAGCACCCATACTCCGGGCCCCCTGGGACTTTCTGACTCAGACCAAATGTGTATCGGGAACCAAATACCAAGGGCTTCTCTTTAGTTAAAATTCCTTTCTTGGATCTTCTCCTGGGTTGCAAGACAAATGTCCCGGTCCCTTCAAAGACCGTGAGGCGGCCCCCCTGTCCCCAGGAGCTGCAGGTTTTCTGGGGAGCCCGGTCCCCAAAACCAGGCAGCCCTGTATGTACTGAGATGAGTAAACACGCGAGTTAAGTACAATTTCCAAGTAAAAATGGGAAGGTACATGCCCGGCCGGCGTGGCTCAGTGGTGAGCGTCCACCTATGAACCAGGAGGTCACTGGTTCGATTCCCGGTCAGGGCACAGGCCCAGGTTGTGGGCTCATCCCTAGCCAGGGGCGTGCAGGAGGCGGCTGGTCCATGATTCTCTCTCATCGTGGATGTCTCTCTCTCCCTCCCTCTCTGACATCAATGAAAACATTTTTTTAACGAGAAGGTAAGGATATGCTCTTGTCTGTGTTCAGTTCCCGTGTGAATAGCCCCGTCCCTGTCCCTCTGGCTGGATTGGAACTCTTGAGAAGAACAGGTAAGAAACCAGTCAGTGCCTCCTGAGGGAGGGAGGGCAGTCCGGAGACGGAGGGAGAGGCCGTGCCCCCTCGTGCGTCCTGGGCCTCCTGGCTCACGTCACCCTGAGATCCTCGTTCTGTGCACGCAGGCGCTCACACTGACAAGAACAACACACTTAAAATTAATGTGCTGAGTCCTCCCAGCTGTGGGGCTCCAGGCTGTGGGTGCGCCCACAGGCACAGCCTCTCCCAGCAACAAGCAAAACAAGGCCATGGAAGGAAGGGCCTGGGGTGCAGTGGGGGGCAGACAGCAGTGCAGGGGGTGCAGTGGGGGGCAGACAGCAGTGCAGGGGGTGCAGTGGGGGGCAGACAGCAGTGCAGGGGGTGCAGTGGGGGGCAGACAGCAGTGCCCGGGGTGCAGTGGGGGGCAGACAGCAGTGCAGGGGTGCAGTGGGGGCAGACAGCAGCGCCCGGGGTGCAGTGGGGGGCAGACAGCAGTGCAGGGGGTGCAGTGGGGGCAGACAGCAGTGCAGGGGGTGCAGTGGGGGGCAGACAGCAGTGCCCGGGGTGCCGCGGGGGGCAGACAGCAGTGCCCGGGGTGCCACGGGGGGCAGACAGCCATGGGGAAGGCAGGAGGCTGGGAAGAGGATGCTGTGTTTAGGGAATGACCAGGGGTTCTCTCTCTGGGGAGGATTAGGGGCAGAAAAACAGCGAACCCAGACTTTCCACGGGAAGGTGACGTGACAAAGGCCGCGAGGAAGGAGAGCACAGCCAGCTCGAGAGGCGGTGGGTGGTCCCCGAGCGGCCAGGACTCGCAGAGGCCGGTGGGAGGCCGGGCACAGCTGCAGGGAGACAGGGAAGGCCCAGGACGGAGCCTCCTGCACAGCCCGTCCCCGCAGGCCTTCCTGAGGCTGTGCCAGGCCTCCCGCCCCGGGGCCCTGGAGCGCCCCCCCCCCCCGCCCTCTCCCTCGGGCCCATGGTGTCCTCTCCTCTGAGAAGCTCCCCGGGCTCCCGGTGGGCTGAGGCGCCCCCTCTGTGCCCGGGGCTGCCAGCAGGTGAGCGCCAGGGGAGAGCTGCCTGCCCCCCCTGGGCCTGTCTCCCCGCCAGGCTGGGGGCCTGAGGCTGCCCTGCCCAGCACCAGGCCCACGTGACCCACCACTGGACCCCGAGAGCGGCTGCCCTGGTCACAGGTGCGGGAGCAGGGAGGGCGGTTTGGGGGGCTGGGGTCACCCTATGGACTGGTGCCCAGCTGCCCAGGCCTTGGGAGGGAGCCCAGCCCGCAGGCATCTGAGGTGGGGGTCAAAGTGCCTTCGGCTCAGGGCAGTCGGGGCGCCCGGGGTGGGGGAGTGCGGGGCTGAGTGGTAGTTGGGGCCACAGGGGAAGTTTCCGACGCGGCCCCATGTGGACTCGGGTATAGCAACTGCTCCCACTGGAGCTGCGAGCCGGCAGATGCCCCCAAACCCGCCCCCTCCCCGCGGAGTCAGCGCCCGCTGAGCAGGGCGCCCAGGTAGCCCCTGTGCTACCCCAGGGGGCACCACCCGCGTGGGACACGCTCAGTGTTTGGCAATCATGTCAGCACCCTTCCCATCACACCCGCCTGGGTGGCAGCACCTGTGGGGAGGGGGTCTCCCAGGGAGGCCAAGGAGCTGAGCCCCAGGATGCTGGGAGCCCCGAGGGGCGGGGCCTGGAGCGGCACTCCCCCAGCCGCACCATGGCCCCCCAGACTGCCCGCCAGCACCTGGCTTGGCACCCTGGCCCATTCTGTAACCCCCCGGGGCCTCAGTATCCCAGCCTGTGAAATGGGTCGCACAGTCAGCCCCGAGTGTGCGAGCTCCGCAGAGGCTGGGGCTTGAGACCCGCAGGGCCTGTCGGCACCCCGTTCCCCCCTGGGCCTCCCGCCCGGGCTGACTCACGGCCCAGCCGGTGCTGGGCGTTGGGCAATCCGCTCAGAAAAACAATGCGGGGCCAAGGCCACAGGCGGCCTCGCGGGAGAGGCCGGGACGGGACCCTCCGGACGGTGTTTTGAACCCTCGAGGAAGGAAAACAAAAATATGTTTTGCTCCCGGGACTGACGGGGGATGATGTCAATGGAGCCAAGGCCACCGCTCCCCACGCGGAAGCACCCCCTCCGTCCCCCCGCCCCCCCCACCCCACCCCCCGCGAGCCAATGTGCAAAGGCACCGGCTCTTGTGACATCATCGCGCCCAGGGCCTTACTGTGCCCACCGCCCGCCAGCCCCTCCAAACATCAGGTCCCCTGATCAAGTCCCCCCACGGGACCGCCCCCCATGACTCGCGGGTGCTGTGGTGCACCCCCCCCCATGAGCACAGTCTGCTTCTCTGACCTGGCAAAGAACAGGGGCCTGGCACAGAAAGGGGTGCAGCTTCCTACGTTAGGGGGGCAGCCTCCTACATTAGGGGGACAGTCTCCTACATTAGGGGGGCAGCCTCCTACATTAGGGGGACAGTCTCCTACATTAGGGGGGCAGCCCCCTACATTACAGTCTCTAGTCTCTTGTGGGGGTGTCTCGCTCGCATCACAGTGTGCATTCACGGGGTGCAGCCAGCAGGCAGGCATGGAGAGTTTGATCATGAATGGGTGCTGGAGTCTTTAATGCTCTTTCTGCATCTCTGGGGATATCTGTGATGTCTCCTTAGCCGGTTGACATGATCACATTGATTGATTCTTGAGCCTTGGACACTTGGTCATGACATATAATTTTTTCATATCTTATTAGATTTGGTTTGTTATAAGCAGACACAGGTGAGTATATATTTTTCTATATGTTTGTATTGATTTCAGAGAGGAAGAAGAGGGAGAGAGAGAGAGATCAATGATGAGAGAGAATCGTGGATCGGCTGCCTTCTGCACGCCCGCTACTGAGGATCGAGTCCAGAGCACACCTCGGCCCGACTGGGATCAAACTGTGACCTCCTGGTTCATCGGTCGGCCCTCAACCACTGAGCCACCCTGGCCGGCCTGACGTGCTCCTATTTTATTGCGGACGTTTGCATCTATGTTCATGAGACTGGGTCTGTGGTTGTTCATCTTTGTCATTTGTTTTGGTGTCAGGGCAGTGCTGGCCTCGTAGAAGGACTCAGGAATTATCCCCTCCGCTTCTGTCTCCTGGAAGACTGAGAGAAGTGTAATTTCTTCCATGAATGTTCATGAGTGTGTGGGGCTGGCTCCTGCCACCGGCTGGGCCGGGAGCCCCTGCAGGCCGTGCCCGTGCCCCCACCCGCTCCCCAGGGGCTGCCGGGTGCTGGGGAGGCCTGGGACAGGTGACACTGTGACCAACAATGTGCTGCTGGACACACCGTAGATTTCACAATGTTTCCGTTCACAACACAAACAAAAGCCCTCACTGTCCCAAACCAGGGCGCCTGTGTGCCAGGAGGTCAGGGCACCCGGGGGTCAGGAGGTCGGGGCACCGGGGGTGGCCGAGCGCAGGGAGAAAACAGGCCACGGGCCAGCCTCCAGCCGCCCCCACCTGGCAGGCTCTGGGACTGTGGACACCTGAGGCCGCGGCTTCCCCATCTGGGACAGGATGGGCCGCGCCTGTGAGCTATATATTTTTTTTTTCTTTACTAACCGCGTTCTTTTCAGAAAAAGTAAAACAGATATTTTTATTGATGTCAGAGAGGAAGGGAGGGGGAGAGATAGAAACATCCATGATGAGAGAGAATCATGGATCGGCTGCCTCCTGGTCGCCCCACACTGGGGATGGAGCCCCCCACCCGGGCCTGGGCCCTGATGGGGACTCGAACCCTGACCTCCTGCTGACCTCCTGGTTCCTAGGTCGACGCTCAACCACTGAGCCACCGGCGGCTGAAGTGAAGTGGATGTAGCGATGTTACCACGTGCCCACCCTCCTGCCGCCGAGATATCGCCCCGCTGCCATTTCCTTTTGGTCTCTTTCCGGATGTGTGTGCGTCTGCGGTGTGTGTGCATGTGCGCATGTGTGCTGTGTGTGCCGTGTGTGCCGTGTGTGTGCCGTGTGTGTGTAGCATGTGTGCCGTGTGTGTGCCGTGTGTGTGCCGTGTGTGTGCCGTGTGTAATTTCTGAAATGGCCCCACACCACTGTCGGTTGTACAGCCTTTCCCGTGTAACAGTCACGGACACGGACGCCTTGTCTGCGTGTGCACCTGCCTGCGGTGCTTACCTGGGTGCACAGATGCACACAGATGCACACACAGATGCACACACAGATGCACACAGATGCACACACAGATGCACACAGATGCACACAGATGCACACAGATGCACACACAGATGCACACAGATGCACACAGACGCACACAGACGCACACACAGACGCACACAGACGCACACAGACGCACACAGACGCACACACAGACGCACACAGACGCACACAGACGCACACACAGACGCACACAGACGCACACAGACGCACACAGACGCACACAGACGCACACACAGACGCACACAGACGCACACAGACGCACACAGACGCACACAGTTGCACACAGATGCACACACAGATGCACACAGATGCACACACAGATGCACACATTTGCACACACAGATGCACACAGATGCACACAGATGCGCACACAGATGCACACAGATGCACACACAGATGCACACACAGATGCACACACAGATGCACACAGATGCACACAGATGCATATACAGATGCACACAGATGCGCACACAGATGCACACACAGATGCACACAGATGCGCACAGATGCGCACAGATGCGCACAGATGCACACACAGATGCACACAGATGCACACAGATGCACACACAGATGCGCACAGATGCACACAGATGCACACACAGATGCACACAGATGCACACACAGATGCACACAGATGCACACACAGATGCACACACAGATGCACACAGATGCACACAGATGCACACAGATGCACACACAGATGCACACACAGATGCACACAGATGCACACACAGATGCACACAGATGCACACACAGATGCACACACAGATGCACACAGATGCACACACAGATGCACACAGATGCACACACAGATGCACACACAGATGCACACAGATGCACACACAGATGCACACAGATGCACACACAGATGCACACACAGATGCACACACAGATGCACACGCAGATGCACACAGATGCACACAGATGCACACACAGATGCACACAGATGCACACACAGATGCACACAGATGCACACACAGATGCACACACAGATGCACACACAGATGCACACAGATGCACACAGATGCACACGCAGATCACTGGCCGCAGTCGTCCGCCCATGGACGAGCCCTAGTTTATGGACTCGGCCTGCGTTTCTGGCTCTGCCCTGCACTCGGGGCTCCTAAAGGTAACGCTCTCCGCCCCCCCGCCCCCCTGCAGAGACAGGGGGTGCGGGGCTGGAGTCGGGGGGCCCTGCCCAGCGGGGGTGGGCTGCGGTGGGCAGTGCCGCCTGGCCAGGACCCTGTGGAGGCCCCTCCTCGCAGCCTCGGGCCGGACCGGGGGTTCCTGAGCTTAGAGACGGGGCGGGGGGGGGCGGCGGTTCGGGGGCTTCTCCAGGACCAGCGGGGCCGGCAGGCCGGGCGCCCTGTGAGCAGCCCCGGGCTCAGTCTTCCCCTCCCGGAAATGGGGCAACAGGCTTCAGGTTTCGGGGTCACCAGTGAGGGGGGCGCGTGGGGGGCGGCGCCGGGCCCTCGGACGCGGCCTGAGCCCCCCCCCCGTTGCCTTGGAGACCGAGTCGGCGACCTCCCATCGCCTCGGGTCCGCCGCCCGGAAGTCGGGAAAGAGGCGCCCGCAGGTGCAGCCCCTCCGGCTCGCGGGCCGCGCCTCCTGCGCCTGCGCGGCTCGGGGGCCACAGGTGAAAACCGCGTGCAGGTGAGCAGCCCCACCCGGGCCAGGCGGCGGGAGCGGGATGGAGCCCGGGGCGCAGGTGGGCAGCGGGGCAGGGGGGCGGGGGGGAGGGGGGCAGGGGGAGGGGGCAGGGGCAGGTAGACGGGGGGGGGGCTGGGGGCGGGGGAAGGGGGGCGGGGCGCAGGTAGACGGGGGGGGGGGGGGGGGGGGCAGCGGGGCGGGAGGGGCCGGCGGGGGAGGCCGGTCCGTCTCGCTCTGGATCGCCCTGACCTGCACCAGGGACTCTGGGTCCCCCTGCCCTTCCGCCCTGAGACCCCTGCCCCCCTCCTGGGCCGCCCCGCCCTCCCCTGGCCCCTCCCCGTCCGGCTGGTCACTGTCCCGGGTCTGGCCCCCGGGAGACGGAGACGGGAGGGCGTCCCAGGTTCCAGGGGAGAGGCCGGTGCAGGTGACGTGCAGGCCCGACCTCTGACCCTGCGCTTCGCCCCCCACCCCAGGGACCCCACCACCCACCACCCACACCAGGGCCCCTCCCCAGGCCCCAGGGGCGCCTCCTGTCCTTCTCGTTGGTGAGTGGGTGTGACCCGCAGTAGGAAACATCGGATTTTCTTAGCTGCTTCTAGAATTTCTCAGGTTCCTAGTTTTCCTGGGATTTTACTTACTTATTTTTATTACTTTGTTAATCCTCACCCGGGGATAATTTTCCATTGATTTTTAGAGAGAGTGGACGAGAGAGGGACAGAGAGAGACAGCGATGCGAGAGAGACACAGGCTGGTTGCCTCCTGCACCCACGGACCAGGCCCGGGCGGGGAGGAGCCCGCAACGAGGTACATGCCCCCGACCCGACTCGAACCCGGGACCCTCTGGTCTCCCAGCCAACGATCTACCCCCTGAGCCCCACCGGCTGGGGCACAGGATTTGTTAAATTCTGTTTCCTTTAGCTTTTTATCTTGCCGGCTTCTGACACGTTTACAGAGGAGCCACCCATAGTTCCTTCCAGAGCTTTTATGCCTTTGTTTTGTACATTTCCATCTTATATCCATTTGGAATTTTCTTGGAAAACGAGGTGATGTAAGGTTTTTACATTCTCTCTTTCTGAGTAATTTATGGCTTTTTAAATAGTGCCGTTGCATCCCCCGGCCGACTTGTGTCAGGGGAGGTGTGAGAACCGACCCTTCGTCCGGGTTTTTCCAAATGACCGGCCGGAGGAGGAGGAGGAGGAGGAGGAGGAGATGAGCAGCCGCACTCCCTGCTGGTGCTGCCCGGGCAGAGGTCACCGGCCGGCCGGCCTGGGGTCCTGAGGCTTTTTTTGGGGAAAACACTGAACTGTTTCATCTGTGAGCTCTCGGCACGTCAGTGTTGTCCTGTGGGAGGACACAGGGTGTCCCAGAACATGCGTCCACGCTTCGCCGCCGGCTTTCCACCCTGAAAGGGAAGTGAGTCTCCGTAAACACTGCCTCGCCGTTACCGGCGTGTGCACACGCTCTGAGACGCCTCGCGTGTCCGGTCGCCCGCGGGTGCCGCTCCCGCGAGAGAGAGAGAGAGAGAGAGAGAGAGTGGACGCGTGTCCCCCGGGGGTGACCCCGAGGCGGGGGGACCTGCGGCCTCCATGCTGGGCGAGGGCCCAGGCCCACCCACCTGCCGCCACTGAGCACGCACACCTGCAGGGCATGTCGGCGGATTTGCTTGATGCTGAGTGTAAAGGTCAAGCTGATTTTATTGACGACGTTTTGTACTTCTCTCCCCCAAAAACATTATTCTTAATTCAGGACAGTCTGTTTTCTTTTTTAATATTTTTTATTGATGTCAGAGAGGAAGGGAGAGGGAGACACGCCAGTGCTGAGAGAGAATCATCGATCGGCCGCCTCCTGCACACCCCACGCTGGGGATGGGGCCGCAACCTGGGCCTGTGCCCTGACCGGGGATCGAACCCTGACCTCCTGGTTCACAGGTTGATGCTCAGCCCCTGAGCCACCCGGCCGGGCCGTCAGTCCGCCTCCCAGTCCTGTCCCTGGGGCTCAGCTCCCTGCCCCCCAGGAGGCCACACGGGCGCTCTGTTCGCACAGGTGTTTGAGTGGAGCTCCTCTGAGGACGAGGACCCGCCTTCCGTCCTGAAGCACAGCACCCCCGCGGAGGGCTTCCCTGGCCGGAGCCGGAGCCCGTGGGGCCCCAGGCCCTACCGCCGG
This sequence comes from Myotis nattereri, assembly GCF_964212035.1. Taxonomy (NCBI): domain Eukaryota; kingdom Metazoa; phylum Chordata; class Mammalia; order Chiroptera; family Vespertilionidae; genus Myotis; species Myotis nattereri. The sequence goes on from NC_138086.1 coordinate 83,109,132, forward strand.
GGAAGGGGCCCTGGAGACGGTTCCCCGCGGCCTGGCCGTGCCTCCCGGGACCTGCCCTCCCCCGTCCTCCGGAGGCAGCGGCTTTCTACCATCTGGGCCTCCGAGGAGTCCAGTGAGCAGCCGGGGCCCGACCGCAGCCCCCAGGCGCCAGAGGGGGAGCCACCCGTGCCCACCAAGGTCCCCCGCCCACGGCGGCCACAGCCCCAGCGAAAGGCGAAGCCGGGAGAGCCCCCGGGGAGCTGGAGAAGAGGCCAAGGGCTGCCCGGGGTCGCCGACACCACAGGGCGGAGGCGCCGGGACCTGAGGAAGCTGGCGGCTGTGGTAGGCCCACCCCAGCCCGTCCCCGTCCCCGTCCCCGGGAGCTCGGGGTCCCCACGAGGCGGCCCGTGGGGGTGGAGGAAGGGCACAGCTGGGCCTGGCGTGGGGAGGTCCCAGGCTGAGGACGGGTCACTGCCTCCGGGGGGCCTGGGTTGTGTCAGTAAAACATGAGCCCAGCATCTCCTCGCTCCCCAGACTCCCCCGCACTGCCCTGGCACGGGCTGATGACCCGCTCCTGCCCCCAGCCCGGGCCCACGCCACCCAAGGGTCCTTATATCCTCGTCAGTGGGTGGGAGGGCCCCAGGCCCGGCTGCTCTGGGCTCTCCCAGCCCCTCGGGGTCCCCCTTGCTGGTCCCGAGGGGCTGCTCTGGCCCCCTCTGTGCCCTCAGCCGCCCTCCAGAGCTTGAGTGACAGTGGGGCGGTTGGGGGGGGGGGGGCTGTGCTGGCGGCCAAGCCCCTCTGGCTCCCGGTCGGGTGGTGCCCACCCACCGACGGGGGGAGGGGGGCTGTAGGGGGGTCTTGTCCCACCAGCCCGTCCAGCGGACGCCCTCAGAGCCCGCTCCCCGCAGACGGAGCGCGTGAGGCAGTGGGAGGCCCGCCAGCTGCAGAGCATCGAGGAGGCCACGCAGCACGACCTCACGGTGCAGGACGAGTGACCGCCCCGCGACCTCTGTCCCCCGACCTCCCGTCCGTCCGTCCCTGCACCCGGCAGCCCGTGCACCCCATGCCTCCTCAGCACTTGATGCCCCCACATTGTGCCACAAGGGGGGCTGTTGATAAAGGTCTTGTCACTCAGACCCAGGTGTGGTCCTGGAGGTGCCACCTGAGATGAGGGGGCGGGGGGGGGCAGCCGGGTGACTTGGGGGGACTCGGTGACGTGTTGCAGGTGAAGAGCAGGAGCTCAGGGTGTCGCTCCAGGAAAAGCCGGAGCCGCTCCACCTGCGGCCTCTGGGACCTGCGGGCGCACGGGTTGGGGCGCACAGCGGGTAACCTGCCTCCCGCCCAGCACAGTCCCAGGACGGGGGCGGTGGGGGGGGGGGCACTGCTGACCCTCACGCGTAGGGAGGAGAGACGGCCCCCAAGCTTCGGTCAGACAGAAACCCGGCCTCAAACCCCAACATGAGGCACCCCGAAACACAAGGCACCCTGACACAGAAACCCCAACATGGTGCACCCCAACATGGAACCCCAACATGAGGCACCCTGTAACAGGGCACCCGATACTTGGAACCCCAACATGAGGCACCCTGTAACAGGTCACCCCGATACTGGGAACCCCAACATGAGGCACCCTGTAACAGGGCACCCCAGACAGACTGAGGCCGGGTGGAGACAGCAGGCCACGCAGGTGCCCGGCAGGCAAGGGTTTCTGGGAGGCGGGCGGCGACCCTGGCCTCCCTGGAGGTGCCACAGCCCCTTGGAGGCCCCCACGGAAGGGAGGGTCACTTCCACCAACACCGAGATGCCGTGTGTGTGTAGGGGGGGGGGGTGAGCATGCATTTCCACCAGCACAGCGATGCCGTGTGTGTGCGTGTGTGTGTGTGTGCGTGTGTGTGTGTGTGGTGAGCATGCATTTCCTGGGCAGTGTGTTTAAATGCACATTTTCTGAGCGAGTTCCTCCTGTATAAGCTGACTTTTCAACTTGTTCACTTTTCCCTTTGTTATAACAATTACCAGATTATAAAAGAGATACGTTTATTCACCCTGGCCAGTGGCTCAATGGTTAGAGCACCCACCTGCAGGCAAAGGGTCCTGGGTTTGATTGCAGGTCAAGAGCACAGACCTCAGTTGCAGGTTGAATCCCAGCCCTGGTCGGGGTGTGAGTGGGAGACAGCCCACTGATGTGTTGCTCTCGTGTCGCTGTTCCTCTTGCTCTCCCCTCCCACTCTCTCTAAAAACCAATGGGAAAATGTCCTCACTTCTTAGGTGAAGATTAAAAAATGAATTTAAAAATGATACATTAATTTTTCAAATAAAAGTGGAAAGAAGCAGGAAACTGCCTATTATTGCATAAGCTGGACATGACTGCTTTGGGGCCCGGCCGGCCTGGCTCAGCGGGTGAGCAGTGACCTTTGAACCAGGAGGTCACGGTTCCATTCCCGGTCAGGGCACAGGCCCGGGTTGCAGGCTCCACCCCCAGTAGGGGGCCTGCAGGAGGCAGCCGATCCATGATTCTCATCATTGATGTTTCTCTCACCCTCTCCCTTTCTCTGAAGTTAATTTTAAAAAATACTTTTTAAATATTTTGATGTCTTTCCATCCTTGCTATCCTATCTAATAATAGACAGACATGGTAATTGACTATACCTTCGCTACGCCTCCCATTGGCTTATCAGCACGATATGCAAATTAACCGCCAACCAAGATGGCAGTTAATTTGCATACATAAGCTCCAAGTGGTGGAGCAAAGCCTGACAGCCCGGGGCCAGTGGAGCAGCAGGCCTGACATCCCCGGGGCTGGCTCCGGCCAGAACACGGCCAGAGCGAAGGCCTGGGCCCCGGGTGCCGGAGGCAAACCGGTGCCGGCAGCCAGGAAGGCCTAGTGCATGAATCTCTTTGTGCAACGGCCTCTCGTTAAAAATAAACCGCACCACCATCTGCGGGATGCAGTCACGTGACGTCTCTGCCGCGTTTCCAGACACACGCTGATGCCTCGACCACGTTCCTGTGGTCCCAGGGTCTGGCCCCAGCCGTCCACTCCGCCTCACCCCAGCCTACCAGCTCCAGGACACTGTGAGCCCTGCACCCACCCCGTCTCTCTTGCTCCCAATTCAGGGGTGGGACGGGCATTCGCTGTGTCCCGGTCACTGTGGCCGGGACACACCCCACCTCACCACTCACCGCGGTCAGGCTCCTCTTCTGGGCCTGCCCAGTCCAGTTCCAGCCCACAATCCAGCCAGGCCTGCTGATGGCGGACCCTCCCTCAACACCTGGTCTAGCTCCTCACCCCCCACGTGACGTCCCCGGCCCTGGCCATCCAGCCGCGCTCCTGGGTGTCCACACACGCTCCTTAAGGCCACAGCGTCTCGTCCTGGCTCCACACGTGGTCGTCATGGGGGGTGGGGGGGGGGTTAGGAAATCACGTCCGCCCTGCAGGTCAGCGACGCGGGCGGGCGGGTCCTGAGAACGTGCGCCCGGTTTCCCATGAAAATGGCACAGGTTAGTCAAGCAAGGTCTTCCTTTACTTCTGTTAAGATTCCAGAAAGTGTAGTGCAAACACTCAGTAGAAAAGTTGCGATTAAGAAACGTACATTCACATTTAACATGTCAGCCCATTCACTTGTTTTTTCAAATAAAAATAGGACAAAGTGTTCAACGACTTGTCTCAAGGTAACGATCTTGGAAAAGACTGGCCGCTACAGTGTGCAGTTGGCATAAAAATAGACCCGTGTTGATCATACAAATCTGCCGGGAGACGGCGACGTCCCCGTCCATGCCCACGTCCACGTGCTCCCAGCCCCGCCTCGGCGTCCTGTAGGGGACAGCCCGGCGGGGGACAGCCCTGCGGGGCACAGACGGGCACAGGCCTCCCCAGCCAGGCCCCGGAGGAAGGGCCCGCGGTGGGCGCGGCTTTCCCTCAGTGCGTGGGGTCTACGCTAAGAGGTTACATTCCGCATCTTCACGTGTGCGAGGTGGTGTGCGATCCGTGTGCTGGGCGGGCGTGTGCAGGGCCCTGGCTCAGGCTCCGGGCCCGCCCTGTTGGGACGCTGCGGCCAGCCGGCAGGTGGCCCGAGGCGGGCGGCCCCTTGCTGTGCATGCTGGGTGCTCCAAACGCAAACTAAACTCACACTCACGGGGCTTCACGCATGCAACCGCGTGCGAATGGCTTGGGTGTCACGGTTTCACGGGGACAAAGGCGGCACCGCTCCCCGCTGCAGGAGGGCGCAGGGAGCGAGGCGCCCGCTGGGGGAGGCCGCGGGGCGCCCTCGGGCTCCCGGACGGACGGGGACGGCCCCTGAGAAGTGTGCTTCGTGCTGGGGCTGCGTGGGGGTGCTGGTGGGAGGCGAGAGACAAGTTCCGGCTGCCGCAGGCCAAGTGCCCTGTGCGCCCCCCCGCAGGCGGCATGAAGCCCGAGGCTGGACAGGTCTCCGGGGGGCGGGGTTCTAGGTCACCCCTCGTTCAAACACCAACTCCCAGGAAGGGCCTGCTGTGGAGATGGAAGCACTGGATCTGAGCTGCCAGGCCGGGACTCGGGGTCGGGAGGCGGACGCCTGCCCTCGGGGTCCCCAGCTCCGCACCCCGTCATCGTCCCAGGAGTCTGTCCTCTGACCTTCTACACCCGCCAGCAGGTGACAAGGCCACTGGGTGGCTCTGACCAGGAGTTGGGAGCTGGGTGGAGTCCAGTTCACTGGAGAGGTGTGTGTGGTGTGGGGGCGCCTGGGGGCCCCGTTCTGTGTCTGTTGTCCGAGGGCCTGGCACTGTGCTGAGGGACAGTGTTCCCGGGGGGACGACAGGCTGTGCAGGGCCGCAGGGCAGGACGAGACCCGGCAGGGACCTCCCGCTGACCCGCTTATGTCCTGAGGGGTCAGTCGCTAAAGGAGATGGGCTCAGCCAAGAGGACACAGGTCCAGGTGAGATGACACCAGCGCAGCCCGGGGGACCCCAGTGTGGGAGGGAGGGACCCCAATGTGGGCGGTGAGCTTGCAGGGCCGTGAGGGGCTGTCTGGGTTGTGCCACTCAGTCCCTGACACTCAGAGGGAAAACCTCGTCCGGTTGGAGCCCCTGGGGCTCCCCCCCCACCCCCCATTCCTTGGGGGGCGGCGGTGACAGCAGGGCGTGCGGGAGGCTGTGGGGACCACGGATGCACAGTGCTCCTCTCGGGGATACAAATGTGGTGAGTGTGGCCGGCGGGACCGAGCAAGCCCAGAGCCCACGCAGCCGGAGGGCAGCCCAGAGGCCCCTCTCGCCGCCCGGTGCCAGAAGCCGCCACCGAGGGGCCGCCCAAGTGGGGTGTGCAGGAGGCGGGGGGCTGTGTGTTGGCCCCACAGGCCCGCAATCCGGGCGAACCCAGCGGGGCCTGAGCCGGTCGGCAGTGGACGCAGGGCCCCAGGCATCTCCGTGTTGGTTAGTTATTGCTTCGGGGCCTGGGGCCTGGAGGCTGGTGGACACGCAGGGCCGTGCGGGGTCCGGGGGGCAGAGGGGGCGCCGGGCCGGGGTCTGTGGGAGCGTCCGGAAGTTCGGGCTGCGTGCTGCCCCACTGAGGTCGGCAGGGCATGCGAGGGCCATGCAGGGGTCACGGGGTCACGGGGTCATGTGGGACACGGGGGTCATGCCACAGGGCGGAGGGTCGCCAGGCAGGGGGTGACGGCGGCCCGGCACCCGGCGCCCTGTGGGGAGCTGAGCATCCCCCGAAGGCCCAGCCTCTGTGCGTGAACACTGTCCACGGTTAGACACGTAAGGCAACGCACACAACGTGAGCACAACGGACGAGGGCCGTCCCCCGCTGGGCCTGGCCGCGGAGGTGCGCTCAGAGCGTTTCCGGCTTTGCACGTGGTTCCGTGGACCAGGTGCCCCCTGCCAGGTGACGGGTGGGTCTCACGGGGCACCTGGTGTGTGTCCAGCTGGGCTGCCACCTGGACCAACCCGCCCCCACTCACTGGGGCAGGTGCCGAACTCAGCCCCTGTGGCTGTGGGGTGACGACCGCTTCGTGGAGGTGGCAGCTGGGGTGCCCTCACCTCCCTGGGCTACAGCCGTCCATCCCGGGATGGCCCTGCACCCTCCTCCGCCTCTGAGGGGACACGAGGCCACGCGAGCCCCAGGGAGCGTATGTACCCCATGACCCTCTGCAAAGCGCCCATGTGTGCGGCAGCCTGTCCACGCGGGGCCACCACCTGCCCCCACCTGCTCTGGCCGACACAGCGGGACCCCAGGAGGGAGGCCCACCACGCGCTCTGCGGAGCCCGCATCCCCGCGCCCACCTGCCGTCACCGTCCCGCCTTCTGCAGCAGAGCCCCCTGGATCCAGGATCGTAAACTCCGAAACACGTGTCTGGGGCTGGTTCTGCCGGGGAAACGCCTTCTGTCCGGGAAGCTGCTCACGGCTGTGGGCGTCGCGGGTCTTCACGGGTCTTCACAGCCTGGCGCGCCGTCCGCCGCCACTCGGAAAGTCGGACCCACCGACCCGCGGCCCAGAGAGCGAGGGCGCCCGGCTTCGGGCGGCAGGCCCGCACAGAGGGAGGCGTGTCCCACGCAGAGACGCGGCTGCAGGCCCGGGCTCCGGCTCACGGACGGCGACTCTTGAAGGCCAGCGGCCGCCCCCTCCGCTGTCGGTCGTGGGCCCTGGCCCCTCAGTTCTCCTCAAACCGTCCATCCAAGGCCCCGCGGCTCTGGGCCTGGCCCCGCCCGCCCTCGGGCCACCCCGGCTCCTGCCGGCCGGCTCGTGACCACTCGGCGACCTGGCGGGTCCCGAAGGTCTGACCGCTCACCCTGCCGGCCGACCGGCCCAGGTCACAGCCGCCAGGCGGCCTCAGTCCGTGCGGGCGGGGTCCACCCCCAGTCACTGCCCAGCTGCTTTGGGTCCGGCCTGGACGGCGCCCCTTCCCAGCCCAGCCGACGACCCAGCCCTGCTCTGCCGGCCGGGCTGCTCCTGCCCGAGTGACCGAGTGCCCGAGGCCCTGAGCCCTCTGCCCGGCGCCCCAGCTAAGCCTCCTTCCCGGCCGCGCCCGGGGGCGGGTGTGGGCCTGGGGGCCGGGGGCCGAGCCCCAAGCCCTGCGGCGCCCCCAGCCCGGCTCCCACGGGGAGGCCGGCCATGGAGGCCGGGGGGCGGCCCGCGGCCAGGCTGGTCTGGTGGCCGGCTCTCCTGTAGGGACACAGTTTCCGCTCCGAGTTCGGGGGCCTGGCTTGCGAGTTTCCGTCGGTCCTGCCTTCCAGGAAGTAGGTGAGCATCTCGCCCTTGCCCTTGACGCTGACCTTGCCCCGGCACAGGAAGTGGTAGCCGCCCGGCCGCAGCAGCCTCTGCACCTCCTCCGTCACCTGCAGGGAGGGGTGTGACCTCAGGCGGCTCCAGGCCTCTGCTCCCCCGACGGCCACGCTGGCCCCTCCCGGGGAGGACGGAGGGAGAGCAGGCGCTGGAGGGGCCCACGTGGACCGGGCACCAGGGGCGGAGCCTGGGACAGAGCACGACGGGCTCTCGGCCCAGTGACCGGGACGTCTCTGGGTCGGGGACCGGCAGGAACCAGCTCAGTGGGAGGGGGGAGGGCAGAGCCCAGCGGGAGCCACACCAGGCTGCCCCGTCGCCCGTCGCCTCAGAACCCTCAGTGCCCGAGGGCAAGTCCACATCCAGGGACCCCTGGTGCAGGTGTGGGGTCACCGGTGCAGAGGGAGCTGGGCCGCCCCCCAAGGAAACAGGACATGACTCGAGTGCCCTGAACCTCAGGCTCCCAGCCGGCATTTCAGCCAAAAGAACTCCCGTCACAAAATTAGAAAAATGGTAAAAAAAACAAGGAAGCTCTTTATCATAAAGTTCCGTAAACCGCAGAAGACGGGATTGTCTGCTGTCTCCTTCCTCACACCGGAGGGTTCCCCCCTCCCCCCACCCCCCGCCCCCGCCCCGGGGTGCCCCCCACGACCCCGACCCCCTTCCCCCGCCCCCCCCCCCCCGGCATCTGCCGTCCACCCAGAGCCAGGCTCCTGCGTCCCTAGGCACGTGGGTCCCGCCAGCCCAGCCCGCACGCCAACCCCTCGCTGGACAGTAAGTGCCTCTCTCTCCATAGGGCCCTGTCTGCCCACCATGTCCTGTTGTGGCTCCTGAGACACACAGCAACACGGCCGGCCCGCGTGCTGGGAGCTGGGCCCCGGGCGGCCGGCCCGCGTGCTGGGAGCTGGGCCCCGGGCGGCCAGCCCGCGTGAGGACAGGAGGACCAGCACCCCCACCACCTACAGGAAGGTGACACCCTTATTCCTGAAATTCCCGGGGCCCCTGGTCAGGGAGCCCTGGCTGCTGGCCGGCCCTGCTCCTGGCCTCCTGGCCTCCTGGCCGGCAGCTCGGGGCCGGGGCCGGGACTGACCTGGATCCTGCCCGGGACGCCCGTGCTGTCCATCCGACTGGCCACGTTGACGGTGTTCCCCCAGATGTCGTACTGCGGGCGGCGCGCCCCGATCACGCCGGCCACCACCGGCCCCACGTTGATGCCTGGAAGGCACAGCCATGGGGCTCGGGGGACGCTTCCCGGGACGGCGCCCCCTTCTGGATGGCAGGTTCCCAGGTCTCCTGGCCCAGCGCCCCTTCCTAAAGCGGGGCCCACGCCTCACGGGTGCACCCCTTCGGGGTCCTGCCACGGGGGGCTGTGGGACCCTCTGCCCCCCGGGCTCCCTTCCCAGAAAGAACGGGGCGCCTGGCCGGTGTGGCCCAGTGGATGGAGCCTCGGCCGGCGGACTGAAGGGTCCTGAGCTGGATTCCGGTCAAGGGCACACCCCCAGGGTGCGGGCTCGATCCCTAGTGGGGGGCGCGCAGGAGGCAGCTGATCAACGATGCTCTCTTATCATTGAGGTTTCTCTCTCCCTTTCCCTTCCTCCCTGGAATCAATAAATATATATATTTTAGAAGAACGGGGCTCCTGGACGAGACCCCGCGGCTGTTCACAGCCTCAGGACGCCCTCATGGGGGGTGGGGGCCCCTTCGCTCGAGGCCTGGGGCCCGGCCGCCCGGGGAGCCCTGCCGCCAGCGCTGGGGCCGGGGCGGGCCGGTGCCACCTACCCACGCGGAGCACGAAGTCGTTGTAGGACTGGTAGTTGATTTCGTCCAGCACGTGGAACATCTCGAGGGCGAAGTCGGCCAGCGCGCCCAGGTGGGCGGAGACGCACCTCTTAGCCTGCACGTGGCGGACACGGGCGTCACGTTCGGGGGAAACAAGGCCGGAGGGGGAGGGGCACCCGCAGGCCAGCTGCCGGGGGCGGGGACCAGCCTGTAGCCCCAGTGGGATCGGGGACCCACATCCACCAGGCAGCCCTCCGCAAGGGGCCGTTCTGTGGCCCGGGAGTGGCTCATCTTCTTCAGGGATTTTCGGCACCGGCAGCCCCTGGGGGTGCTCAGCACCCCACCGCACAGGTAGGGGCCTGAGACGGAGGCGCCGAGGTCAGGCCGGGGGTCTGCGGGCGCTGACCGCCAACCGTAACAGGCGTCCGCCTGGCGCGTCCCCCGCCTTCCTCGGGGGTGGGTCTCCGTGAGTGGCGCCCTCATCGCTACCCAATGACTTTCTCTCTGTCTGGTGGCTTTTGACGTCTGCTTGTCTGAAACTGAGGCAGCTGCTTGCATTTTTTTATTCCCGCCACCACGGTGTACCTTTCCACCTCCTTCCATTTTTAATGTATCTCCCTGTGCCTGGATACTTGTTTAAAGTGTGTTTCTTGTGGAAACCTAGTGTGTCTCTTTTATAAGCCACTCTGTCCGTCCGTCCGTCTTCTACTTGGTGTGTTTACCGTTCCCATTAGAGGGATCGGCCCACGGACACAAGGGTCCTGGGTTCGATTCTGGTCCAGGGCACGCCCCTCGGGTGCAGGCTCCATCCCTGGCCCTGGTCGGGGCGTGCGGATCGGGAGGCAACCAGTCGGTGTTTCTCTCACACCCACGTTCTCCTCCTGTGTCTCCCTCTGCCTCCCACACCCGCTAACTCGATGGGAAATGCCCTCGGGGGGACTAACAATAACGTAAACAAACGTGGGGTTACTGGTGCAGGTGGACCAGCGTCTGCCAGATCACGTCTGCTTCCCACTCGCTGCATTCTGTCCTTCTTCTTCCTCTTTCCTGCCTTTTGGGGAGAAGGAGGGGGAGGGGGACAACCTGTGGACCTGACTCTCAGCTCTGCCCTGGGCCGGGGACGCTGGGGACGGGCCTCTGGGCGGACTCCCCGCAGGAGGCCGTGTCTGGAGAGAGCCGGTCGCTGACCCTGATCCTGGGCGGAGGGCAGACGAGGCCCACGGGGGGAGGAGCCGAGGGCCCAGGGCAGCGGGGCGGGGCTCCCCGACCACCCACCTTGGCCCCGGCCGTGGGCGCCAGCCCCCCCGCGGCCATGTAGGTGCTGCCGATGGTCTTGATCTTCTCCAGGTCCTGGTAGAAGTCCTTGTCCAGGAGCTTGTGGGAAACACAGAACTCACACGTCACCTTACACGGCAGACAAGCCGCCGCTGCCGCTGGGCGCTGAGCGCGAGCACGTCGGGAGCACCAAGGTTGGCCGAGCTGAGAGCCGCCCGAGGGCCACAGAGGCCTTAGGAGAGGAGCCGGGGCGGAGAATGTGCCTCAGCTCACAGCCTCCGGGCGGGCGGGGCCACGGGAGGGACCAGGATGCTGGCCGGAGGCAGCCGCTGCCCCACCTGCAGGTGCGGCCCAGCCCGCGCCCGGCGCTGACCAGATGGGCGGACGCAGCACCGGCCTCACCGCCCCCTGCCCGCCGGCGGCCTCCCCCCCCCCCCCCCCCGTCCCATCTGGACCCACAGAGACAGACCCTGTGCCTCCACCCGGTCCCTTGAGAGACACCCACCGGGAGGACACTCCTCTTGCCCGCCTGGCCCGGCCGCGGGCGCCCTCACCTCGTCGAAGTCGGCGATGATCTCGTTGAGCAGCCGCAGGCACTCCACCCCCATGTTGTTGCCGTCCAGCTCGATGTAGAAGTCGTTGAAGTTGGGGATGGACGCGAACATGACGCCCACCTGGGCGTACGACTGGTAGTACAGGTCCTGCGGGTCGGAGGTTGGGTCAGCGGGGGGCCGGGGCCCTGCTGTGGAAGGGGCTTGAGGGGGCCGGGTCCCCCCACTGGTCAGCTCACAGCCAGTGCAGAGCCTGCTGGCTCCTGGGGGGGACGGGGCAGCAGGACGGCAGGAGCCGGGGAGCCCTGCAGCCGAGCGGCCAGGCTGACCTGGGGCTTGTGCGGATGACGACTGGCCAGCCCTTCGCGCTGGGCTCGGCCTCTGTCAGCCCAGCGTGCGGCTCCCACGGCCACAGGAAGTCGTGACCGGCCCACGGCGCTCACACCGGCCACGGAGGCCCCGTCCCTCCTCACGGGACACGGGCACCGTGCTCTCTCCCAGAACCAAAGGGGGGCACTTCCGGGCGCCTCGTCCCCCCCAGGAGCCTCCTGATGGCCACACCCTCCCTGCCCTTGGGGCCGGCAGAGGGGACCCCGACCTCGGAGAGACTGTGAGAGGACAGGGAGTGGGGCGGGCGCTGGGTGGGACCTCGGCTGGGCCCGGCCCCCCACCAGCGGCCCCTCGGCCTCGGGGTTCAGGGCTCGGGGCTCAGGGCGGCGGCTCACCATGTTGCGGGGGTTGGAGAGCAGGAAGTGCTGCGCCACGTGCGCCGGCAGCAGGTTGAAGAGGATCCTCCTGTTGTCCAGCTTCACCCGCTCCATGTCGTCCCGCTCCTCCTCCGCCTGCGGGGTCAGGCCTCAGCGCCCAGCGCCGCGCCCACCTCCTCCCGCCGGCCCCCCGCCCCCCGGCCCTGGCGTCAGACCTGCTGTGTCCCCCACAGGAGCTCCCAGCCCCCCTGCAGCCTCCCCTTTCGAGGTTCCCTCTGCCCGGAACTGAACCCCTCAGCCTGTCTGTGCTGAGCCCCCTCTCCCCACGGCGGCGGCCCCCACGGTCCCATCCACGCGAACGCCACCCGCCTCGCCCTTAATGAGACCCGTGAGCCGCCTGCGCTGCCCCTTCACTGAGGCCCTGAGCACGCTGTCCCGTCACCCGGGCGCCCCGAGCGCCAAGGCCCCCCGGGCCCGCCCCCGGGCAGCGGGGCTGGACCCACGGCTTCTGGTGAGCCGCCCGGACCTGCCGAACCGTCAGGACAGAGTGTGGAGGCTCCGCCCGTTTCCGGCAGCGGTGGGCCCGGCGTCCGCAGAGCCCCGTCCACAGCACAAGCCCCTCAGGCCACACGGACCCCGGCCTGCGGTGCCGCCGCCTCGCGCGCGCTCAAACCCGCTTCCTCGGGAATCCCGCCGCCTCCACGCGGGCCGCGGAGACGGCAGAGGCTGTGGGACCAGACGGCGGACCCAGCGCCCACACAGCTGAGGGACCAGAGAGGTCCGACGGGGGCTGCCGAGCCCCAGCGGGTGGCCCTGAGCTCCGGGGCCCACCCTCGGCCACGGGAGGGCTCCAGGCGCCACTGGCCACGCAACGGCAGCCAGTGGTGGGCCCCGCCCATGGGCGCGGGTGCCGCCGGATCCGTGGGTCCCTCGCCCGGCTTCCCGCCTGGCAGAGCCCCACGCGAGAGCAGCTCAGCTCGCGGCACCTCCCGTGTGCGTCCTCGGGCACCGCGCTCCTGAACGTGGTCACGCCACACACGGCGCCTCGGTGGCCGGGGCCTGGCCTCAGGAGCCTTGGCTGGTGGCACCTGCCAGGCGCCGGCTCCAGCCTCCTCTCCGTCCACGGGGAGTGAAATGCCCGTTTTCAAAGGCCGGTCCTGCGTGTCGAAGGGTCGGAGGGCACGTGCTGCCCCATGAGCCGGAGCGTCCCCTCCGTGGCGGCGTCAGAGCCGTCCAGCTGGTTTGTGGCCACGGTTCACGGAGCGATTCTGCAGCTGAAAGCGAGACGCGGCGATTCCCACGGGTGGCACCGGGCACCGCGAGGCCGGGGTGAGGGGCCGGGGGCCCCCGCTCCTGCCGGGGGTTTTCTGGGAAAACAGCCGGGCGAGGTCCCAGGAGCCGTGCGTCGTCAGCAGTTGCCAACAGGGGCCTCCTCCCGCTCCTCAAAGCAGGTGGACAGGCCGCAGGCGAGGAGAGGAGCCCGGCAGCCATGAGACCCAGCTCAGCCGAGGGCCCTGGCCCGGGGGGGCCTCCACGCGGAGAGAGCCAGGCGGGGAGCCCTCCTGAGACGGCACGGCCGACCCCGTCCGCACGTGCGCACTGACACACGGAAGGTGCTGGAAGGAGGGGTGGAGAGGAAGGTCTTTAAATGACACGTCGTGTATTTCTTGATGGCACAGAGGCTTGCTCTCCGAACACAACCCTCAACACTGACGACATTTCAGTGAAAACGCTGCGGCCGGAGGGGCTCTCACTTGCTTTCAATCTCGCTTCCGCGCCTTCTGAGGAGCCGCTTTGGTTCCGAGTTCCGGTTGTTTCTACCCGTTTACAGCTCATCGGATTTCCGAGCGATCGGACCTGCTGTCATCCCCCCTCGTCTCGCTTTAATGCGGCCGCAGGTGCAGACGTTGCTGCCGACGTGGTGAGTGTCCATCTTCGTAGCCGAGGAGCAGAAGCCGCCCACTCGCCCCCCGGCCCCCACCGTTCCTCAGCCGGGTTCCGGCGCCACGCAGTCCACGCCATCCGGAAACTGCACGGGAAATTCTACAGACGCAGTTCACCCGTTTAAATCGGGCCCCGTGAGCCCGGCCGACGTGGCTCAGTGGCCGAACGTCAACCTGTGAACCAGGAGGTCAGGGTTCGATTCCGGTCAGGGCACAGGCCCGGGTGGCGGGCTCCATCCCGTGGGGGCGTGCAGGAGGCAGCCGATCCATGATTCTCCCTCATCATGGATGTTTCTCCCTCTCCCTCCCTCTCCCTATAAAATCGATTTTGAAAGTCGTGCGCTGTTCCGAGGAGCGCGACGGAGTCTCTCGCTGTCCCCTCTGTCCACTCGGGCTGGGACGCGCCCGTCTGCCCGGCGTCTCCAGGCTGTGGGCGCTCCCACCTGCTGTGACTCACAGTCGTCCCGGCATCAGGTCCACTGTCAGGCAGCGCAGGCCTGTGTCCCGCCACCTGGTCCTCCTCCTCGGCGCTCCAGGGCGGCCACGCGGGCGCTCGGAGGGGCTCTGAGGAGGGGAAACTCCTCGCGAGAAGGTGAGCTGCGGCCGTGGTGACGTCCCCGCTGCTCGGCCGCGTTGCTGATGTGAGGCGGCAGCTCGAGAAGGTACCGCCCAACCCCAGGTGTGGCCAGAGGGGCCTCGGCACAAGCCCAGGTAGAGCCGTCGGCCGTTTTATTTTCTTGGGAACCATCGCTGCCCCAGGATTCTCTACTGAGTCCGAGAGGAAGCCGCCGAGCGGGAGCGTTCCCTCGGGAGGGAAGAGGCTGGGCAGAGGCTGGAGGCTCTGACGGCTGCACAACAGTAACCGTCCAAGGACAACACTCCGTCCGGCAGCGTCCTCGCTCCGCTGGGTCACGGGCGGTGCGGGCGCTTCTCCACGTGTCCCTGCAGCACGGCGCCCCCGGGTCTGCGCACGGAACCCCTGGGGGCTCGCCTCTCGGGGGCGAGGGCCTCACCAGTGGGGGACCCAAGACGGGTGTTTACTGGCAGTGAAAGGGGCACCAACCCCAGGAAAAGCCCTTGCCAGCCCAGGCGACAGACAGCACCTGCCTGGGGGTCCCCCTGGGGGTCGCCAGCTGGAGATCCCTCGCCAGGGCCCCGGTCCCGCTCCGCAGGCCTGGGCACAAGCCGGAGCCCGGGTGGGGCCCACATGCCCGGCGGGCGAGTCGCCCTCCCTCACCCCATCGGCTCTTCCCGCTCTGGGCAGCTCTTCAGCTCAAGGACCCAGAGGGGCTGGGGGCGGAGCGACGCGTCTCGGGGGCCAGCAGCTGGGCCCATGGAGAGCGGACCACGCGGGCAGCACGCCCACCGAGGCCGCTCCCTCACCTGCGGGCTTTCCACTGCTGCGGCCAGGTCTGCGCAGGGCCAGGTGTGTGCTGGCACCTGCTCCCACCCCAGGACCCACCAACAGGCCCCCTGGCCACCCATTTCCTGTTGGCACAGCCAGCGGGAGCCAGTGGGAGCAGGGGGAGCCGGTGTGGTCCCTCCCAGCACGGTCACCGGGGCTGCCGGTCCTGTGGCCGAGGCTGTGAATTCCGTCGGTGGCCGCCCTGTCCCGGGTTCTGGGATCTGGCCCGGCTCCCCGTCGGCAGTGGGAACGGGCATCCCTGCCCCGCGGGCCCCGCCTGCCTAGAGCCCGGCTTCCCGGTGTGGCGTGAGCTCAGGGCTGGACCAAGGCCTTACAGTCCGCGGCCTCCCCACAGGCCTGGCTCAGGGTCAGGCCTCACACGGTGGGTTTGCTGAGAACAGCCAGAACTCAGCGTGCAGGTTGGAGAACAAACGGATGGGCAAACCCTCAGGGGCAGAAAGGAGACCAGTGGTGGCTGGAATGCCTAAGGGGACGGGGAGCTCACTACTCACCAGCCACTAAACTCTGACCCCAGGGCTTGTGGAGCCGTCCCCCTAGCCCTGCTGTGCTGCCTCCCCTCGGGCTCGGGCCCCGGCCCCACACCCCACACTGGACTGTGTCCACCCTCACGGCCAGCCAGCATCCAGCCAGGACTGCCCACCTGACGCCCGCTCCCAAGGGGCTCCTCCGCCCCCCCCCCACCCCCGGGGAGCAGGAAGGGCCCATCTTGCCTGCGAGGCCCAGAGGTAGTCCAGCCGCAGCTTGACGTCCACCTGCCGGGCGTGCAGGGCCAGCGTGCAGGAGAACAGCAGGACGGCCAGGACGGGCTCGAAGCTGCGCCCGGACGTGGTGCCCCTGGGTCCGAGGAGGAGGAAACCCCGTCAGTGCCAGACTTTGGCATCGAACACGAGCCGTGTCCACAGAGCGCCCCTCAGACTCAACGCCCACAGGCACCCCCAGGCTGAGCACGTATCCCCGGAGCTGACCCGGGCTGACCCGCGGGTCCCCGGGACCAAGGCCTTCCCAGACCTGGGGGGAAGGGGGGACGAGTGGAGAAGCACTGACCAGCAAGCAGCACCCGCGGCCGTGAGGGCGGACCTCGCGCCGCCCGCCTGTCCCGCGCGAGAAGCACACCTACCCCAGGGCCCTGGCGTAGCCGCTGAGCTCCAGGACCAGGATGTAGGACGTGCTGAGCACGCACAGCAGGACCACTTTGGGCAAGGAGGAGACCCGCAGGAAGAGGGCGAGCGGGAGGGTGCCCACCAGGCCGCAGAGCAGGGCCTGGGGCGCGGACTCGCAGGGCGGGGCGGGCAGCATGGCGTCCAGGCCGCCGGGCGGCAGCACCACCAGGGACCCGTTGGGGCTGGAGCTCCAGGCCCAGGGCAGGCAGCCCACCTGGAGGGGCACGGAGGGCACGAAGGGGGGGGCTCACTCCCCACACGGAGCTGCCCCTCAGCCCCAGCTCCGCCCCCTCCACGGCTCCCTCCCCTCTCCCTCCCCTCCCGTCCGGCCCCCGGGTCTCCCCACAGGCCCTCCCCGCCCTGCGCCCGCCCCTCACCACACAGCCTTGGGCCACCGCGTAGATCAGCACGACGATGAAGGTGCACAGGGCGGTGCGGATCCGGATGGTCAGGCAGCCCGGGAGGCACTGCACGAGGGGCCGTGGTCACCGGCGTCTCCCGCTCCAGGGGGCTCGTCCGGGAGCACCTCCCCACGTGGACAGGGCCGTGGCCTCTGCAGGGGCCTCCGTGGCCATGTCGCCGGCTGGGCCCCGCCCACTCCTCACACCGCGCGCGCGCGCGCACACACACACACACACACAAACACACGCACACCTCTTGTGTTTCCTTATATTTAATCTCCCGGGGGAAGGATTTGCCGGAAAACCTGGTGTCTTTCCGTTAAAAAGGGCAGCTCCCTCCCCGCACTGTGACTGGCACTGAGCCAGAGAACAGCCTGGCCTCACATTTCCATACGTTCCGTCCTGGCTCATCGACGGTGAGAATTTCCGTTTACGGGGCTTTGTGCTTAAGTAATTCTCACCGTTTTCTTCAGGCAGGTTCTGTGTAATTTTTACTACGTTAAACATTTTACCTTAAATCTATTCTCATTCACTTTTCAATATTCAACTATTTCATGGATAAAAGTCAGTTTTTTAAAAAGTCAGAGTTCTAACCTGTCCAGGTACACACACACACACACCTGGACCAGGTGAGGCACGGGGACAGGACACGTGCACACACACACCTGGACCAGGTGAGGCACGGGGACAGGACACGTGCACACACACACCTGGACCAGGTGAGGCACGGGGACAGGACACGTGCACACACACACCTGGACCAGGTGAGGCACGGGGACAGGACACGTGCACACACACACCTGGACCAGGTGAGGCACGGGGACAGGACACGTGCACACACACACCTGGACCAGGTGAGGCACGGGGACAGGACACGTGCACACACACACCTGGACCAGGTGAGGCACGGGGACAGGACACGTGCACACACACACCTGGACCAGGTGAGGCACGGGGACAGGACACGTGCACACACACACCTGGACCAGGTGAGGCACGGGGACAGGACACGTGCACACACACACCTGGACCAGTTGAGGCACGGGGACAGGACACGTGCACACACACACCTGGACCAGGTGAGGCACAGGTGCAGGACACATACCTGGACCCGGGTGATATGCAGGTACAGGACACAGGCCACCAGGAAGCAGATGCAAAACACCAGCAGGAGCAGGACGGCCACGCTCCTAGGACAGAGGCGCCTGGTCACTCGGGCTGGGCCAGCGGGTGCCCCAGAGGTGCCTGGGCGTCGGCCCCTCCAGCCCCCGCCCCCTGCCCCTGGAAGCAGCAGCATCTCTGGCTCCCGTCCAGGGCAGGGCCCTAGGACCCCCCACCTCTCCCCCAGAGCCTCCCAGCCCTGAGTGCGCAGAGGAAGGGGGAGGGGCGCTGTGCGGACTGGGCTGCTGGGCTCCGTCTGGGGCCCGCCTGAGCCCCAGGTGGGGCCTCCGGGTGCACCCAGCGGGTGCTCCCTGGAAACTCAGAGGGCTCCACGCGGACGTTCCACTAGGAGACGCTGTGTGTGAGGGAAACGGGGAGGTTTCCTGGGTCGTCCTCGCTGGGTCACGTGACACAGGTTATTAAAACCCTTCCCAGGGGCCACTGTCCCTTCAGTGTTTCTGGTTTCTCCTCCGAAGCTGAGGCAATGGCGGGGGCGGGACTGAGACCACTGGCGTCCCCGTTACAAACGCAGCGTCAGCCCCGAGTGTGAGCAGCCGCCCGGCCGTGCAGCGTCAGCCCCCGAGTGTGAGCAGCCCCCCGGCCGTGCAGCATCGACCCCGAGTGTGAGCAGCCCCCCGGCCGTGCAGCGTCGACCCCTGAGTGTGAGCAGCCCCCCCGGCCGTGGAGCGTCAGCCCCCGAGTGTGAGCAGCCGCCCGGCCATGCAGCGTCGGCCCCCGAGTGTGAGCAGCCGCCCGGCCGTGCAGCGTCAGCCCCGAGTGTGAGCAGCCGCCCGGCCGTGCAGCGTCGACCCCCGAGTGTGAGCAGCCGCCCGGCCGTGCAGCGTCAGCCCC
The DNA here is from genome assembly GCF_964212035.1 of Myotis nattereri. Taxonomy (NCBI): domain Eukaryota; kingdom Metazoa; phylum Chordata; class Mammalia; order Chiroptera; family Vespertilionidae; genus Myotis; species Myotis nattereri. Next base: position 83,127,621 of record NC_138086.1, read on the forward strand.
CGAGTGTGAGCAGCCCCCCGGCCGTGCAGCATCGACCTCGAGTGTGAGCAGCCGCCCAGCCGTGCAGCATCGACCCCAAGTGTGAGCAGCCCCCCGGCCGTGCAGCGTCGACCCCTGAGTGTGAGCAGCCCCCCCGGCCGTGGAGCGTCAGCCCCCGAGTGTGAGCAGCCGCCCGGCCATGCAGCGTCGGCCCCCGAGTGTGAGCAGCCGCCCGGCCGTGCAGCATCGACCCCTGAGCGGGAGCAGCCGCCCGGCCGTGCAGCGTCGACCCCCGAGTGTGAGCAGCCGCCCGGCCGTGCAGCGTCGACCCCCGAGTGTGAGCAGCCGCCCGGCCGTGCAGCGTCGGCCCCGAGTGTGAGCAGCCGCCCGGCCGTGCAGCGTCGGCCCCGAGCGTGAGCAGCCCCCCGGCCGTGCAGCGTCGGCCCCCGAGTGTGAGCAGCCGCCCGGCCGTGCAGCGTCGACCCCCGAGTGTGAGCAGCCCCCCCGGCCGTGCAGCGTCGGCCCCGAGCGTGAGCAGCCCCCCGGCCGTGCAGCGTCGACCCCCGAGTGTGAGCAGCCCCCCGGCCGTGGAGCGTCGGCCCTGAGTGTGAGCAGCCGCCCAGCCGTGCAGCGTCGACCCCCGAGTGTGAGCAGCCCCCCGGCCGTGCAGCGTCGGCCCCGGAGCGTGAGCAGCCCCCCGGCCGTGCAGCGTCGGCCCCGAGCGTGAGCAGCCCCCCGGCCGTGCAGCGTCGGCCCCGAGCGTGAGCAGCCCCCCGGCCGTGGAGCGTCGGCCCCGAGCGTGAGCAGCTGCCCGGCCGTGGAGCGTCGGCCCTGAGTGTGAACAGCCGCCCGGCCGTGCAGCGTCGACCCCCGAGTGTGAGCAGCCCCCCGGCCGTGGAGCCGGCCAAGACTGGCCGTGAGCCGAGGGCGTGTGTGTGGCGTGTGCGTCCCCAGCGGGGGGCAGGATGAGCTTAAAGAGAAAGGAACCCCGGCCCTCGCCCCCCACGCCCACCCGGAGCCGCACTCACTGGGGGATGATGAGAAGGTAGACGAGGCCGAACAGGGCGGCCAGGACCAGGGCGAGCACCACGGCGCTGGTGAAGGACTCATCCGGGAGCTGCTGGTACTGCGGACAGAGCCCCATCAGGCTGCTGCCCCGACCGTGGGAGCCACCGGGACGCCCGGCCACTGCGGCGTCCACAGCAGCACTGCCCTGGCCAGCGTGAGCCAGTGGTCAGAGCATCGGCCGGAGAACCAAAGGGTCTCGGGTTCGATTCCCATCAAGGGCATATGCCTGGGTTGCACATTCGATCCCCGGCCCCGTTCGGGGCACATGCAGGAGGCAACCAACTGCTGTATCTATCTATCTATCTATCTATCTCTCTCTCTCTCTCTCTCTCTCTCTCTCTCTCTCCCCCCCCACCCTCCCACCCTAGCTTCCACTCTCTCTAAAAAAAAAAAAATCAATGGCGCCAGGCTTGTGTGGCTCAGTAGTTGAGCATCGACCTATGAACCATGAGGTCAGAGTTTGATTCCTGGTCAGAGCACAGCCCCGGATTGCGGGCTCCATCCGCGTAGGGGGCATGCAGGAGGCAGCTGGTCCATGATTCTCTCTCATCTTTGATGTTTCTCCCCCTCTCCCTTCCTCTCTGAAACGAATAGGAAAATATATCTTTTTAAGTCGATGGGGAAAGCATCCTGGGGTGAGGATTTAAAAGAAAAGGGGAAGAAAGAACAGCATCCGCCCGCAGGGACGGGGGAGGGGGGTGTGCACGTGGCCGCATCATAGGGCCCCGGCTCCGGCCGCCCCGAGCCCGGCACCCACCTTCCGCTCGCGCTCCGCCTGCTTGTACTTGAGGGTGAGCAGGTGCAGGTCCGCCATCTCCAGCTCCGTCTGCCGGGCCTCCAGGAGGCGGCCGATGTACCTGTTGACGCGGGTGCCGGGCGCGGTGTAGGCGGCGTTGGTCGAGAAGGACAGCCGGTTCCTGCCCTTCTCCGAGGCCGTTCGCAAGGCCCTGCGCTGCGGGCGGCGGGGAGCAAGGCCGTCGTGAGACACCCACCCACAGACGGAGGCGCCTCACGCCCACCTGCCCCGGGCCCCGCGTCTGGGCGCGTGGGGACCTGAGAGGGGTCGCGGCTCTGCCACCTGCTGGCCGTGACGCCCCCGGGGAGTCCTGGCATCGGTGACGGGGTCACGCGGCGACTGTGGGGCGGCCGGGAGGAGGGCAGCAGGACCCCGAGTGCCACCGGGGACAGTGCCCAGGACAGGGCAACGACACACGCTGGTTCTTCGAAAATAGCAACAAAATCGACGAATCTCCAGCAAGTGTGACAGAGAGAAAGACACCGACAAATCCAGGAGGGAACTGTCCTCTGAGACCCCCGACCGTGAGAGGGAATCGGAACGACCTGAGCGAGGTGCTCATCCACCAACACCGCAGCCTGCGCTCCCCCTCGGGACCAAACTCCGCCGTCTCCGGGGAGCCTCCGAACTGCCTGGAACAGCGGTCGGCCAGCTGCGGCTCTTTGGCCCCTTGAGTGTGGCTCTTCCACAAAATACCACGTGCGGGCGCACACGTACAGTGCGACTGAAACTTCGTGGCCCACGCGCAGAAGTCGGCATTTTGTGGAAGAGCCACACTCAAGGGGCCAAAGAGCCGCAAGTGGCTCGCGAGCCGCAGTTGGCCGACCGCGGGCCTGGAATTACTCAGAAATCGAAGTCGTCATTTCCAATCCCCCAAACGCAATGCCCGGCCCGGCGGCTCCGAGGAGAATCCCGCCGAACGCCGGAAGGAGCACGAACCCCGACCCCACAGCCTCTTCCAGGAAACAGGCGAGGAGGGCGCTGCCCGATTCACGTTATAACGTCCGCATCAACCAGACGATCCGCGAACATGGACAGCTGCCGGCCCTCCCCCCTCAAACAGATGCGAAAAGAATCCTTCACAACACGAGCCCAGAACTCGGCGAGCTGTCACCGGAAGCTCACGGCACGCCCGTGTCAGGGAGCGGGGCCGCTGGGACATTTCAGCGTCGACGCGACCCCCCCCCCCCCCCCCCCCCCGCTAACGGGCTAAAGAAGACGACGCCCACAGTCTCCCACTGGTACCGGCCGGCAGCGGGGAAGGCCGCCCTCCTGGCCCCCGACCGCAGGGCACTCAGGGAGCCTCCAGATCCAGTTCCCACGGACACGGGCTCCCGGCCAAACCCACACCAGACCCGAGGCCGCCGGCGGCCCCGTGAGAGCCCGGACCTTCACTCTCTGAGGAGCCTGCGAACCTCTGGGGATCGATGCCTCTTAAAGGCACGGAGCCGAGAGGCGGAGGCGGCGTGAGAGGAGGACACAGTCTCAGGAGGCGGGTCCCTGGTGAGCAGGCAGACCGGTCACCCCGACGGAGGGGCCAGGTGCTCCTGGGGCTGCAGGCGAGGACGGGGGAGGTGGAGGGACACGCAGGCTGCTCTCGGTGTGGTGGGGCCAGGACACAGCCCCCTTGCCCAGAGGACTGGGGTCCCCAGACGGGCTGGGGTCTCGGGCCAGAGTCACAGACGTGAGGCACGTGCCGTAAGAGTGGACACAGGATGCCCCACTGAGCTCCAGGCTCCCCCCCGGGACCCTGCCCCCGAGGCCAGCAGAGACCAGAAGAGCCGGACCCACACACGTAGGAGGGCACAGCCAGAGACGCCCCTCACCCCCACCCCCCAGGGACGGGGTGACCGGGCAGAGGCCCGAGGGCAGGGACAGGAGGCCTGAGACTCTGGACCGAGCGAGACACCTGACATGTGTGTGTCTGAGGCAGTCAGACAGCGGCGGGGCTCTCACGCGTGAATTTACGGATAAATGGGCGGAATGCCGGGCTGCAGAGAGAAGTGCCGGCTAAACAAACATTCCTGCAGAAAAGCACGTCGGCCGAGACCGAGCCAGCGCGTCTGAGCTGCGGGGAGGGGGGGGGGGGCTACCTTGTCGTCGTCCTCACAGGTCATGACGTTGGAAAAGGGGATCTCGGCCTTGAACATCTTGCGGCACTGCATGAGCTGCACCAGCAGGTAGCACACCGTCTTGAACTTCATCCTCTTCGCCGGCTTGATGTCCGAGAGGATCAGCCCCGGGAAGATCTGTGGGACAGCGGCCGGGACGGCGTGAGCAGCCGCCTGACCCTCGCCTTGCGTGGCTGTGGCAGGACGGGCGTCTGGCCAGGTCTGCTGCGCACGGGGCCTCGGGGACACGTGGGGACCAGCAGGCACCAGCCGGGGATGGGTCCACACACGCTCCCAATGCGCCCCCTGCCTCTGAACCCGGTGCCGGGGTCGCTGATGGGGGGCAGCTGATGGGGGCAGCTGATGGGGGGCAGCTGATGGGGGGCAGCTGATGGGGGGCAGCTGATGGGGGCAGCTGATGAGGGAGGCATCAAGCAGGGCACTAGGGCCCACGCGCCCTCTCAGAGCTCCTCACAGGCCTCCCTCCTCAGCCCAGTGCCCCTCACCTGAGCCCTGGACATGACCTGGTCACCCTGCACCCTGTCCACATCGCCTCGAGCGCCCACATAAGCTGGCCACCGTCCTGCTGTGGGCCCCCATCCCTGACCCCTGCAGGGTGTCTCTAACCTGTTTTGCACAAGAGGCAGTGAAGGCCTGGGGAGGCACCACGGACCCAGGGCTCAGAGATCAGAGTGCCTCCCCCTGACACACACACACACACACACACTCACACTCACACACACACACGCACACGCCAAGGCCAGCCCCCGACAGGACGTGGGGGACGCCCGCCCCAGGGAGCCTGGAGCCGCAGAGGCAGCGGGAGGAGAGGCCGGGGCGCACCTTGCGCCGGTGCGAGGGCACGATGAAGAAGGTCTCGATGCTGTGAGCTCTCAGGAAGCTGTTCCTCTCGTGCCCGTGGCCGGGCTCCACCTCGTAGTCGCCGTTCAGACAGGCCAGCGTCGCCTCGGTGATGTGCACCTTCCTGCGGGGCGAGCGCGCGGCTCAGCGTCCCCGGGCCCGGCCCAGCCCCGGTCCGAGCGGCACCACGCTCAGCCCGGACACACGGCCGGCCCTGCAGCCCCGGACACACGGCCGGCCCTGCAGCCCCGGACACACGGCCGGCCCTGCAGCCCCGCTGCGAGGACAGGGACCCCCCGCCCCAGCTTGGGGCGACCTCACGGGGTCAGCCTGGGCCTCTGGGTCTGTCCTGGGAGCAGAGCGCGTGCAGCGAGGGCCCGGGAGGCGCGGCCCGGCCCGGGGGATCTGGACCCGCTCCGAGCCCAGCCCCTCGGAAGGAAGGAAGCGAACGGCACCAGAATCAGCACCGGGGACAGCGCCGCCCGCCCGGAGCCTCCTCATTGGCGCTCCGCTCAGAGCCCCGCCCACTTTGAGACGCCCCGCGGCTGGCGGCTGCGGGGACCCCCCCCCGCCCCCCATCTCACAGCAGCGCCCTCGGCCGCACGCACCCCGGGAGGCCCGCGGTCTCCATGACGTTGGCCAGGGTCACGTCGTTGGACCACACGTCGTACTGCCACTTGCGCAGGCCCAGGACGCCGCAGAGCACGCGGCCCGTGTGCAGCCCCACGCGCATGTTCAGGTTCACGTCGGTGGCCTCGGCCACGGACCTGCGCACGGACACGGGCGTCGGGCCACGGAGCCGTCCGCCCCCTCCCGGCCGAGGCCCAGGGTCCGGGCCTGGTGTCCCCGACGGCCGAGCTCGGTGCCTGGACGGGCAGGAGCGCGAGGCCCCCCGGCCTGGGGAGCCCAGCCCCCCGCGGTGCCCAGGAGGCCCCCCAGTCCCAGCCACCGGCCATCACAGGGCACCGCCCGCCCTCCAGGCCGCCCAGGAGGGAAACGATGCTGCTCTGCGTCCCGGGAGCGGACAGGGGCCCTCCGGCCGCGTGAGGGCCACAGCGCGGCCACCGGGGGCCCGGCCTGGGGCTCTGAACCGTCCGGGTTTGACCCCGAACTCTCAGCCTCGGGAGAGGGGGCTGCAGAACGGCCTGCAGGGGGCCCGGCGCTCCCCAAGCCGCCCAACTACGGGCTTTACGGGTGCAGGTAGTGACCCTGTCCACCAGCATAAAAACACAATAAAACGTGCGGGCACCGCGATCAGACCCCGGCCCAGGCGCCTCTCCCCCTCCCAGCGGTGACGGACCAGCCCACCTCCAGCCTGGCTGAGGGACGCGGGAGGCCCTGGGACGGGGGAGACCACGCACAGAGGGGGGACAGCCTCCCCCCCAATCATCTCATCATCCACAGACGTCAGGCCTGCAGGGCAGAACCCCAGGGCGGGACCCCAGGGCAGCCCAGAACCCGTGGGAGAAGCAGGGCTCCCGGCTCCAGGAGGGACGCTAACCCCAGCTCCAAGCCCAGCTCCTTCCCCAGGGAAGGAGAGAAGCAAACTGGGCCCCAGTTGGCACCTGGAACAACACGGTCAGGACCGGAAGCGGCAGGCCAGCCCCGGTGCCCCAGGGACGCCCCCCACAGGGCACCCCTGCCACCACCCCGCCCCAGGAAGGGAACTCCCCAGTCGGCCCCCTGACTCTCATCCAGCTACGCCCGCGAGGTGACTTCCCGCCTGACGGTGCACACGGGCCCTGGGGGTCCCTCACAGAGTCCAAAGGAGGGGGTCACGCAGCCCCCACAGCAGGGGGGCTCTCTCGCACCCTCGCCTCGGCCAGGTCTCGGCAGCCCCGGCACAGGTGACCACCGGGACAGACGGGCCGGGATGCACGGGCCCGCGGCCGCGGGCACTCACGTGATGGTGTCGATCATGTCCAGGCCCATCTCCACGCAGCAGTGGGCGTGGTCGGCCTTGGGCTGGGTGAGGCCGGACACGCAGTAGTAGCAGTCCCCCAGGATCTTGATGCGCCGGCAGTGGTTCTCCTGCGGGCAGAGGGCGCGTCAGGGACGGCCGGGCGGGCCCCCCAGCTTCCACCCACGAGGTGCTGGAGACCAGACCACAGGGCGGGACTCACACCAGGGTCCCCCCGCCCCCCGGGGACTCCCCTCGGGCAGCGCAGCCTCGGGAGGGCGGGCGGCCCCCCTGGCTGTGATCAGGGTGGCCCTGGAGCACCCATGCCGCCCCCACACCTGCCCTCAGGCCTCCTCCAGGCAGGCGTCCATCTGCCGGTCCCTCCGCTCACCAGGCCCATCCCACAGACCCTGCCCAGCCTGGGCGCCAGCTCCTCCCCCAGCCTGGCTCCCACCCCCGTGGGGCTGGCACACGCCCCTCTTGTGACGCCCTCTGAAACGTGCCAGGTCCCTCCTCACCCGGGAAGGGCGGGCCACACACATCTCCCAGTCCCTGCAGCCTGGGCCCCACGTCTGGGCCCACAGATCTGATTCACCTGGTGGGCCAGAGTCCTGACCCCGCCCCCACACCTGGGGATCACCACCTGAGCACGTTCCTGGGGGGTCGCAGCTGGGGGTCACCCCAAGGAGCCACATGGGAAATCTTCACGGTGCATCCACTCACCCGAGACAACAGCAAGCCCGTCGCACGTTAACAAAAGTGACACCTCTGAGGTAACAGGACATTTCTCACAACAAATGACTGGCGAGAGGCCTGGCTGCTTCCACTTTTCTCTAGTGTCTGCCGTCCGGTGTCAGCCCCCCGCCTGTCTCCTCGAGCCCAGAGCTCCGACCCAGCTCCGAACACCCACAGCCTCCACCCAACTGCGCTCTGTGCTCCCGCTAACGAGCCAACGACGAATAGGATCCTCTGGCAGGCGGCCTGCAGCTGGCCATGCGAGCGTCCGGGGCAGGCAGCCTGCAGCTGGCCATGCGAGCGTCCGGGGCAGGCGGCCTGCAGCTGGCCATGCGAGCGTCCGGGGCAGGCGAGGCCCCCGGCCTCTGGGGTGGGGGTGGGGCTTTAAACAGCAGCACAATCACAGCCGCCTGTGCCCCCGGCTGGAGACGCAGAGCGAGTCCCTCCCAGCCCGGCCCCACGGCAGGCCCCACAGCCCAGAGCGGGTTGGGGAGATAAAGCGCATCGTCTGGGCCCGGCCGGCGTGGCTCAGTGGTTGAAAGTCGACCATGAACCAGGAGGTCAGGGTTCGATTCCGGGTCAGGGCACAGGCCGGGGTTGCGGGCTCGATCCCCAGTGTGGGGCGTGCAGGAGGCAGCCGGTCCATGATTCTCTCTCATCACTGAAATCTCTCTCTCCCTCTCCCTCTCCCTTCCTCTCTGAAATCAATAAAGATATATTTTTAAATGCATCATCTGGTTTTATTCATCTCAAGCGCCCTGGCATCTGTGAGCAAGCCCCAGAGACCCAGGAGCGTGCTGTTCGTGGATTCTGACGTGTTCGCTCCCTGAAAATACTGGGGTTCCCGCGGGAGCATCTGATGCCTGAACCTGGTTTCCAGCCAAAGCAGAGACAGAAGGGACAAGGCCGTGGGAGGGGCCTGGAAGGGAGGGGGCACCAGTGAGGCAGCAGAGGACAGGCCGGAGGGTCTCCTGCCCTGGCTCCCAGGTGTGGTCTGTGGGCCCCTGCCCAGCCTGAGCAGGCAGCCAGGGGGCCAGGGGGCAGAGCCCCCAACAGGCCCTGAGCCCCCACCCACCCCAGGCCCAGGAGGGAGAGGGGGTTCTACGCCATCGGGAAGACTCACGGGGTCTAGAGCCCAAAAGGCCGACAGGAGGACGGGATGCTGGGAAGGAGGTCACTCCAGGATCCGGGGCACCTAAGGGTGGGCAGGTCTGGAGGGGACTGGAAGTGGCCCATTTGGGTCCCACTGCTGAGGAGTGTTTTCCTGGGGGCCGGGGTGGGGTGACCCCCCATGCAAATGACAGGCACCGGGACTTCCAAGCATCTACCCGCTTTCCAGTAAATGATCTATTTCCTGCTGAGGAGGGAAAATTACAGAAACCCAGGGTCACTGTAGAGAATGCAGAACAGAGTCGATAATACGGTAATAACTGCACGGAGCCAGGTGGGCACTAGACCTACTGGGGCCATCGCTTCCTAAGGCATGTGAGTAACCAGGAAGCTATACACGGGAATGGATACAATGTTGCATGTAAGTGTCTAAACACACCTGGGGCTGATACAATGTTGCATTATGTTAGTGACCTGCTAGGAAAGGCGCCCCCTCCTGTCCAGCCTCCCAACGGCCCAGTGACGTGTGTGCGTCACCTGCACGGTCTGAGGTCCCACGGGTCCTCTCTCACGTGCGGGAAGAGCCACACTGGGGCCGAGAACATGCAACAGAGGGCAGGGTCTCCCTGGGAACAGCCTCTGAAGGGTGGGGTGACGACCAGAGCCAGGGACACAGGCTCCCATCGCCCGGCACCCCGAGGAGCTAGTCCAGGGCCGGGACCAGGCAGGTGGCCCGCTGACGACCGGGGTGCGTCACTGGCCCGCACACGGAGAGCTCCCCTCGCCGCGCCAAGCCCCCGGGAACCCGCCGTAGAGGCACCTGCTCCACCCAGTTCATTCCCTTTCCCACTAAGAAAACGGGCCTCCAGCCGGCCCTTCCCCCCACAGGTGAGGGAGCAAGACTGAGCCCAGACAGGTGTTGCCCCCGAATCCAAGGGGCGTGACCAGCGCCCGCACGTACGTGGGCACAGAGCAAACGCGGGTGGGAGATGGAGCCGGTGAGTGGGGGAAAGGCCGGGAACCCGGCACGTCCGCAGCCGCCAGCGCGGAGAAGGGACAAACAAGCCGCCCGCCGCTCGGGAGCCCAAGGCAAACAGCCCGTGTCTGTGCCGCCGCGGCCGCCCCGCAGCTGTGCGTGCCTTCCCCGCCGCGTGGGACGCCCACGCCCTGCACGCGGGCACGAGGGCGACGGCACAGCCGGGCCAACCCCTCCCTCCTCAGCAGGATTCACGTGCCGTGAAACGCGTTTGGAAAAGGGCCGTGAAGACGGATTCAACCCGTGCCGCTCCCCCCGGGCCAGAGGAGCAGAGGGAAGAGCGGAGAGGAGGCGATGGGGCGATGGGGCGATGGGGCGATGGGGCGATGGGGCGATGGGGCTCTGTGCGGTCACCTCAGCCAGAGGGGATCCGACTGAGCCGGGCCGGGGGCGGGGGGAGGGGGCCACAGGACGGGAGGGGGCAGGGGCGGCAGGAGAGAAGAGGGGGGCCCAGGCTCCGCCCCAGAAACTGCCCAAAGCGAAACAGAAACAAAAGGACGGTCGGCACTGCGGGCCGGGGTCCCTGCAGGAGCGGGAGGAGCATCAATATCTGAGTGAAATAAAAACGGAAACGGGCAGAGCCCGGCCGCCGCCCACACCCTCCGTCCGGGCGCGGAAGTTCGCAGCCGAACGTTTGTCAGAAGAGAAAACGGCCTCAAACGCGTGGCCTCGGCTTCCACCTTAAGAAACTGCAAGGAGAGCCCTGGCAGGTGTGGCTCCGCGGACTGAGGGCCCGGGTTCGGTTCCGGGTCGGGCACAGGCCTGGGGTGCGGGCTCCATCCCCAGTGGGGGGCGTGCAGGAGGCAGCCGATCCGTGATTCTCTCATCACTGATGTTTCTCTCTCCCTCTCCCTTCCTCTCTGAAATCAATAAAATATTTTTAAAGAAACTACAAGAGCAATTTAAAACCAAAATAAGCAAAAGAAACAAAATAACACAAATCGGACAGGAATTTATTAGAATAGAAGATCAGAGACATCAATGCAGTGGTTCTCAACCTTCTGGCCTTTAAATACAGCTCCTCATGTGACCCAACCATAACATTATTGTCGTTGCTACTTCATAACTGTAATGTGGCTACTGTTATGAATCGTCATGTAAATACCTGATATGCAGGATGGCCTTAGGCGACCCCTGTGAAAGGGTCGTTCGACCGCCAAAGGGGTCGCGACCCACAGGTTGAGAACCGCTGCATCAATGGAACCAAAAGCAAGTTCTTTTTTAAAAAAATCAATAAAGCCCTAATCGGTTTGGCGCAGTGGATAGAGCATCGGCCTGCGGACTGAAGGGTCCCGGGTTCGACTCTGGTCAAGGGCATTTACCTTGGTTGCAGGCACATCCCCAGTGGGGGGTGTGTATGAGGCAGCTGATCGATGTTTCTCTCTCACTGACGTTTCTAACTCTCTATCCCTCTCCCTTCCTTTCTGTAAAAATCAATAAAATATATTTTCAGAAATAAAATAAAATAACTAACTAAAGCTGGCAAACCTCCAGGCAGAATGATCAAGAAAGAGAAACGGAGACACCAATTACCGAAATCAGGAACAAGAGAGGTAGCCCGAGTCTACAGACCTTGGGGTGACGAGAAACACTGCGAGCAACTTGAATGATGCTGACAACTTCGGTTAAACGGACAGATTCCTCGGAAATAAAAGGACCGCCACGCTCCTCAAGGCAGCGCAGAGGCCGGGGCCGTGTCTGGGAAACTGGGTTTGTAGCTAAAAGCTCCTCAGATGAAGCTCCTTGCCCGACGGCTCCACCACGAAACGCGGCCACACGCTCAGGCAGGAGACGACCCCGTTCTGCGCAGATTCCCGGAAGCCGGCCGGAGGACGCCCGGGCCCTGCGGGGCGAGCACGCATGACCCTGACCCCACACGGGGCAAGGGAGCCGGAGGGACATCCATCAGGATCGCAGACGGAAAAACTCGCAACAAAACCTGAGCAAATCAAAGCCAACAACACATCAAACGGCCCGCCGCCCGCGGCCCGCTGTCCGGGGACAAGGCCGTCCTAACATCCGCCTGCGTCTGCGAGTCGTCAACAGGAACTAGAAGGGGAACACCGCGTGACCGTCGCAACAGACGCAAACACACGCTGGACAAAAGCCAGCATCCGTTCCTGACAGAAACTCGCAAAATGAGAATAAAAGGAAACGTCCTCAACTTGGTGAAAAGCACCCACGACCCAGCCGCGCTGACGTCAGGCGTGGAGGAGACGGACACCCTCCCCGAAGATCAGACCAAGACAGGAGCCGGCTCGGCCGGGCCCAGGCCCCCGCCAAGGCCCCGCCCGGGGAGGACCCTCTGGGAGGCGCCCACAGGCAGGGAGTCTCCCAACCACTCTGCGCGGGCTGGGCAGTGCCCGCCTCCTTCCCCTGCAAACCCACAGGTGGTCCCGGGAACCGAGTCGGTGAGCCAACCTCTGCCCATCTGTCCAGGCCACAGCCCCTCACAGACCCCGGACCAGTTCCTGCGCTTCCCGTGGCCACACTTCCCGTGGCCGCCCTTCCCGTGGCAGCACCTACTGTGGCAGCACTTACCGTGGCCGCACTTCCTGTGGCAGCACTTACCGTGGCAACACTTACCGTGGCAACACTTACCGTGGCCAGCTCGTCGAACTTGCCAAAGAGCTCGTTGAGCAGCTTGACCAGCTCCTGGGCCGTGCACTGCGACGCCAGCCCTGTGAAGCCCACGATGTCCGCGAAGAGGATGCTGCAAGACAGGGGATGCCCGTCACCGCTCGCCTCAGACCAGGCTGCCGCATGCAGCTGCCCTTCACAGTCACCTTGAAGCACATCTTCCTGCTTCTTCCTCAACCCAGACTGGAAGCCACGGCTTCTTCCTCCCATTTCACAGGAGAAAAGACTGAGGTCGGAAGGACCACAGACTCTGGTGTCACAGAGGCAGGAGACACTGCAGCCGCTCAGAGGCCCCTGGCCCTGGTCCAGCCTCAGCCCCGCCGGGCCCTGTCGGGGACCTCCGCCCACTCGCCTCACTTTCTGAGCCTCCATTTCCTCACAAAGTCGAGGTGCGATGCTGGCAGATCTCAGGGGTGTGATGATGAACCGAGTGCCCAGAGGGGAAGCTCCTCCTGCCTGGGCTCAAACCCTGGCCCACACCGTGGCCTCTCCCTCCTGGTCTTCAGGGGACCCTCTCTAGGGGGACAACTATCCTCCTCCATCACCTCCTCCATTATCTCCTCCATCTCCTCCATCACCTCCTCCACCTCCTCCTCCATCACCTCCTCCATCACCTTCACCTCCTCCATCCCCTCCACCTCCTCCATCACCTCCTCCATCACCTCCTCCATCTCCTCCTCCATCTCCTCCTCCATCACCCCCACCTCCTCCATCACCTCCTCCATCACCTCCTCCACCTCCTCCATCTCCTCCATCACCTCCTCCTCCATCACCTCCTCCATCACCTCCACCTCCTCCATCACCTCTACCTCCTCCATCACCTCCTCCATCTCCTCCTCCATCACCTCTACCTCCTCCACCTCCTCCATCACTTCCATCACCTCCTCCATCTCCTCCTCCATCTCCTCCTCCATCCCCTCCACCTCCTCCATCCCCTCCACCTCCTTCATCACCTCCATCACCTCCTCCATCACCTCCACCTCCTCCATCACCTCCACCTCCTCCATCACCTCCACCTCCTCCATCACCTTCACCTCCTCCATCTCCTCCTCCATCACCTCCTCCATCACCTCCACCTCCTCCATCACCTCCTCCATCACCCCCACCTCAGCTCCCAGGCTCTCGGCCACGGGCCAGCGCACTACCTCACGTTGTCATGCCGCTGGATGTAAATCTTGTGGAAAATCCTCTCCGGGGGCTTCAGGAAGTCCTCCTTCATCTCCATGGCAACGTTCCGGGGCAGGAGGCTCATGAGCAGCCGCTCCTGGATGGAGAGACGGTGGTGCTGCGTGGGCCCTCCCTGTGCATCCTCCAGGCATCTGCCCCGGACAAGGGCTCAGCCCTCCTCCCGAGCCAGCAGCACGTGGACCGTCCTGCAGCCCCCGCCTGGCCCCAGAGCCTGGTGGTGGTGCGCAGGCCTGGCTGGTCACTGCACAGGGACCTCAATCCCAGAATCCTGGGCAGGTGCCCCCGGAACACCCAGCCACTCGTGTCTCCCCACAGCCCCGTGCCTCCCCCCGTGCACTCGGCTTCTCCAGGAAGCAGTCACGGGAAGGAACCCGCCCCCAGCCCTGCTCCTCACCCCCTGCCACACCGAGAGGCCACGGAGCCGTCCTGGGAGGCCCTGCCCCGGGCAGACGGGGCCCTGTCCTCGCGAGGTGAGGGCTTTGGAGGCAGCAGGGCGTTTCCTCCTGGTCCCTCCTCTGGTTTCCCCTGGTCTCCACTCCCCCCACCCCCAGGGCAGGAGGAACATCGGGCTTCTCGGGGCTCCGCCCCCCTCCTGGGCCTCACCCTCCTCACCCAGCCCTGCCCTCCCCTCCCAGGGTCCTCCCCGACCTCCTGCCGCTGGCCCTGACCTCCAGGCTCACGGTCTGAGGCTCCTCTCTCAGGTTTGGGGAGACAACCAAGGAGCAGAGTTTAGATCCCACGTGGAGTTGGGGAGGCGGGGGTGGGGGGGTAGCGAACCCCATCTCACTGCCCCCCAGCAGCCCCTCAATGAAACAACTCACCAACCTCCAGCAAAACCAACGAAGGATGTCACGCCTGACCCAAGGGACTGGGACCCGCTCTCCACACACAAGTTTGACAGTTGGGGAGAAACACACGGGTCCCCGAAAAGCAGGAACTACAACTTCCCGGAATGTAGTCAGTGCTGTGACCGACAGACTCGAATAGCTCTGTGACCATGAAAGAGGTTGGTTTCTTCATTTAAAAACTCCCAGGAAGAAGCCCCCAGAGCCGGGTGGTTTCACCGGCCGGTAACCAAGCACCGGACGAAGGACGAGCACGAACCCTCCGACCTGCCACGGAGGCTGAGGGAGCCCCCAGGCCCTCACACCAGCACCAGGCAAGACAGGACGAGGAGACCGCGGCCCAGGGGCCCTCAAGAACACGAGGGGAAACCTCTGCCCGTTCCCAGCATTTCAGCCAACACCTCAGAGCCTGGCTCAGGCGTCCGCCAGGGACACAATGCAGTTCAACCCTGAGACATCACTCGATGCCATACGGGCAACGACAAAAATCACAGGCAACGATCTAGGGGGGAAACGGCAAAATTCAACACCCACTCGTGATGAAAAGTCTCGGGGATTCGGGAGGCGGGGGGACCTTCCTCGTCCGGGTGGGGAGCGTCCCGAGAGAGCCCCCCCACCACCAGCAGTGCACTCGCGCCGACGCTGAGCCCGCCACGCCCCGTCCACACAGCCCTGGAGGCCCAGCCCATGGAGGAGAGAAAAGGACATTAAAGCCACAACGACGGCCCAACACACCTGCTGGAACGGGGACAACGAAAGACAGAGACGCCACCCGCGCTGGCGACGCAGACAGACAGGGCGCTGAGAATGAAAAGCCTTAGTCACTCGGCCCGGCCGGCGGGCTCAGGGGCTGAGCGTCGACCTCTGAGCCAGGAGGTCAGGGTTCGATTCCTGCTCAGGGCACAGGCCGGGGTGCAGGCTGGATTCCCCGTGGGGGGCGTGCAGGAGGCAGCCGATCCATGATTCTCTCTCATCATGGATGTTTCTATCTCCCTCTCCCTCTCCCTTCCTCTCTGAAATCAATAAAGAAAATTTTTTAAGAAAAACGTTAGACACTTTAGAAAACGGTTTCACAATTTTCAGCCAACGAAACAGGTGGCCGCCATCGGCCCAGCAGCGCCCGGACACTCAGGCCAGGAATCGAGGCTCCCATATTCAGCGGCCCAGCGGGAGCCCTCAGGAGTCCTCGTGGGGAGGGGGGAGGGGGCGGGTAAGCCAGGTGGCCCAGCCCCCCGCCCCTCGGCCCGCGGACCATGACCCAGTCTGCACCCTGTGGTCCCGCCTCAGGACGGCCCTGAGACAGCACGTTTCCCTGGGGTGTCCGCCTCGAATGCTGACCTTCCGGCCAGGGGCTTCCTCCCCCTTTCCTGCTGAGTCAGCGTTTTCAAGGCCGGAGGCTGTTCTGGAGTCGGTGGGGGACTGACGCGGTTCTGGGAACCGGTCCGGTCGGTTCTGCCTCAGCCCCACACACTCTGGCTTCAGATCAGTGCTGAGAGCCTCCTACTATCTGTGTTTAGCGCCTCCACCTGTGGCCGGGACGCCCCTTCCTGCCGCCCTCTCTTCCCAGGCCCTTTTAGGGTGAGGAGACCTGAGACGGTGGGATGCCCTGCCCCCTCTGCCACTGCCCCCTCTGCCACTCGCTTCATTCTCCTTCCCAAGCCAGTAAGCCGGCGGTTCTCAACCTGTGGGTCACGACCCCTTTGGGGGTCAAACGACCCTTTCCCAGGGGTCGCCTAAGACCATCCTGCATATCAGATATTTACATTTCGATTCATCACAGTAGCAACATGACAGTTATGACGTGGCAACGACAATAATTGTATGGCTGGGTCACATGAGGAACTGTACTTAAAGGGCCAGCAGGCTGAGAACCGCTGCGAGTAGCTCTCCAACCAGCGGGTTCCCAGGTCACAAGACAGAACCAAGTTCCTTTATGCTCAGTCGGGAAGCAGAGGCCTGGACTCGCTTAAAGAGCCTGTCCCGGCCGCCCGGCATCTCCTGCTGCCGGCACCACGGGCACCCCTACCCACAGCGATCACCCCAGAGCTGGCCCCGCACCCGCCCGTCACCCAGAACTGGGGTGCACCTCCCGCAGGGGCTCCTGAGCTGAACTGCTCTGTTCATGAGTTGAAACATGAAAGCAGAGACCGCAACACCCATGTGGCCGGGGCCACCCCGACACGGGGCAGGGCTGGACGGGGCTGGACGTGCTGCTCGGCCACCTCCGGGCTGCTCTGGGCCTGCCGGGCGACCCGGAGCCTAACCTGAGCCTGCGGGTGCCCAGGAGCCCAGGACAGGGCTCCCTGTGCTGAAAGCAGTCCGACCAGCGAGGCAGGGCGGGGACCTGCGTGCGGGGGACGCGGGACCAGGCCCCCCAGGGAGACAGCTGTCCCGGACTGACCTGCAGGCCGCACCTCCATCCACGGAGAAGGTCCCGCAAGTGGGACGCGACCCTAACCCTAACCCAGGGGACATGAGCCGGGGGAAGGGGGGAGGCTGGACTCACCGGAGAGGGCGCCGCGCAGGGACCGCCACCCACCTGCTTCTCGTTCTCGTCCTCCAGCCGCAGCCGGTCCTCGATGCAGGTACGCGCCTGCAGGAAGGCCCTGCGCTGGGCGCGCTCGGCCAGGACCCTCACGCACACGCCGTACATGTTCACGCCCAGGAAGAGCAGGGCGTTGGCGGCGAGCTGGAGGGGAGAAGACAGAGCGTGGGCAGGGGCCCCGCGAGGCGGGCGCTCCCCAACCCCCTCCACGGGCAGCTCGGGAGGGGCCACGGCGCCCGCGGGTCCTGGAAGCCATTCCGAACCCTGTCCCGTCCCTGCAGACAAGGACGGCTCCTGTGTCCGAGAAACTCGGGCTTTTCCGGAAGGTTCCAGGGCCGCTGCTCCTGGACTGACCAGAAGGGCTGCCTCGCTCGCGATGACAGGACAAAACCAGCACCAGCTCCGTGGCCCGCAGGCCCCAGGCCACGGTCACAGGCTCCTGCCAGGAACCAGGCGTGGGAGGGCGGGACCCCTGACGGGGTGACTGCAGGACAGCAGAGGGGAGGCAGGTCCACCTGGGCAGGGATGCAGGTGGGTGGGAGCGGCCCTGGCAGCCTGCAGCCTCAGGTGACTGGGGCAGCCTCAGGCGCATGACCCCCAGGGCATGGACAGACAGACCTGCTGCATTCGCAGTGACTTCCGCCTGCGTTCGCGACAGACCGTGGGACGCGAATCGATAAGCCCCAGCACTCAGATGACATCCCCAAGGACAAGAGTGAGTGCGTGTGAACCATATGGACAGACCCACTTGAAAATGGAGCCGCAGCCCAACCGGGTGGCTCAGGGGCTGAGCATCGACCCGTGAACCAGGAGGTCACAGTTCGATTCCCGGCCAGAGCACATGCCCAGGTTTCGGGCTCGATCCCCAGGACGGGGCGTGCAGGAGGCGGCCGATCCAGGATTCTCTCTCAGCACTGGCATTCCTCTCTCCCCCTCTCCCTCTCCCTCCCTCTCTGACGTCAATAAAAGTATTTTTTAAAATAAACAAATAAAACGACAAAATAAAATGGAGCCGGAGCTGCAGTCTCATTCCTCCACGTGGATGTCCTAACAGGCCAAGCAGCCTTTGCTGGGGCCTAAAGCAACAGTGTCCCCAAGAGGCTGTGAGCAAGGATAACAGGGGGTGGGATGCCCATAGACTGAAAACTAGAAACACGGTTTAGACCAGCGGCTCTCAACCTTCCCGATGCCGGACCCCGTAATCCAGCTCCTCATGTGGGGGTGACCCCCAATGTCACTGTTACACAATGAACATCATTAAAGCAGAGTGCTTAATCACAAAAACAATATGTAATTATGTCTGTGTTTTCCGATGGCCTTAGGCGACCCCTGTGAGAGGGTCGTTCGACCCCCAAAGGGGCCGCGACCCCCAGGTTGAGAACCGCTGGTTTAGACTCAGCGTCACTGTTAGGTGATCTGCACCCATAGCCACGCCTTCCTCCTGTGGAAGCAAAGGTTCCCCTTCCCTTTCCCATAAACGCCTGGCGCCCGGCCATCGGACCCTGGGCTTCCCGAGTCCCTGTTCTTCGTCCCTCAGGGATGGCTGCCGCCTGTCCCTCTGAAAGGCCTGTTATCTCGGGGGTTAGGTCATCGACCAGCTGGACGGGGCCAAGTCAGTCTCACACGCACCTGCCCGGTGGGTGCACACACCGCACCTCAGGCAGACGCGAGGGGACACTCCCCCTGGAGACCATGCCTCCAGCGGAGAGTGGAACAGCTCCCCGGCCCTGGGCACACGGGAGTGGACAGTCCTCCAAGGACAGGGCCCACCCTGGCCCTGAACAGCCCCAGTGGCCTGATGGTCTCCAGGCGGCCCTGTCATCCTCACTGTGACCTTGGACAGCCGGGTGCCGTCTCGGAGCTGGGAGCCGGTGCGGGTGAGCTTCTGTGGTGCCTGGACCTGGTGCCACCCGCCAGATGGGGCAGCTGTGCCTGGGCCTGGGCCGGGTCCGAGTGGCCAGGCGGGTCTGTCCTGTGACAGACTGTGTGCTGCATTTGGGCAGGTGCTCATGCCGGTCTCTTTGCAAAGGCCCCGGTGGCAGCCGGGCGGCCAGCAGGTATGAAACAGTGTGCTTCTGCAGAGTCAATATTAACCAGCACTGAGCTATTACCGTGCCCACAGGCGGCGGGGCGCACTCCCTGCAGGCAGCCTTCCCCTGAGACACCATCACCCTGGCTCCCAGCCGCATGCAATGTCTGGCACACACAGAACATGGGACACACGGGACACCCATCCCCCTGGGAGAAGCAGCACCGCACCCCCTCCCACGAGGCCGGCACCTCCAGCTCCCAGTCTCCGAGGGCCCCTGCAATGGAGCACTCGGCGGTCATCTCCTCAGGACGGGCACCATCAGGTGGGGGGCCAGGGGCCCAGGTCACCCAGCCCAGGGGTTCAGGAGCCAAGGTCTGTACACGGGCCAGGCAGACACGGCTTTTCCTGAGAGCAAGGCCTCAGCTGGCCAGGAGCATGGGCGGGGAAAGCAGGCGCCCGCGGAGGTCAGGGAGGACAGGGGGGCTGAGGGGCAGATGGTGGGGGGGCACGAGGGCTAGGGGAGGCAGGTCACCCGGGACCCTACCCAGTCACACTCCATACCCACCTTCCCTCTACTCCGGCCGTGATGATTCCCCAGGTAAACTGAGGCAATCCGGGCAGCCCCCCAGCACCTGGCTGCCCGGTCACGGAGCTGCTCACCTGGAGAAGGAGCCCAGGACCTGCCCGGGGTCAGCCCCCAGGGGCAAGTCCTCTAAAACCAGTGCCCACTTGAACCTGAACACCCAGGTGACCTGAGCACCCCCCTGCAGCCTGGTCATCCCTATGGGGCCCCGGCCGTCTTCACGGTGACCCTGGACCCGAGGACTGTCTCCGAGCCGACGCTCCACCTGGGAACCAGGCGCAGGTTGGAACCAGGGGGTCTCCCCGGCCCTGGTGCCTGCACTCACACACCATGGCTCCCAGCACCTCGCCAACCTGCCCACAGGCAGACACAGCCTGCACACCTGTCTCCCAGCCTCCTCCTCGGCTCGCGGGCTCTCTCTCTCTCTCACCCTCAGGGGTCCAACACCCCCCACCCACCCGGTAGCAGCCCTGGCCCTTCCCCTGCCCTCTGCCTCACCCCCACTTCTCCTCCTCTCCCCCCAGCCCCTCCAGGTCGCCATCCTCCCGCCCTCCCAGCCCCGCCCCCTTTCCGGGCCCTGAACTCAGGTCCAGAATCGTGTCCCTCCACTGGGTCCTAGGGTCCTGTGACCACGTGTGCCCAGGGCATGGGGTCTGGGGGCGCCTCTGTCACCCCCCCAGCTGACTGGCTCCCATCCCCCACGGGTTGTCTGGTCCGACCACCTGCTCCTCCTCACCCCCTCCCCTCCCCTGCCCCACCCCTCCGGTTCCCACACCCTCGAGCCAAAGGCAGCCAGTGCGCGACCTCCGCAACCCCCGCCCTTCAGGACCCGAGAGGGTCCCTCCCGGCCTCAGGGCTGGGAGGGGACTCTGCGCCCCGGGGCGCACCCAGGCGCGGAGCCCGGGGCCGCGCGCACAGCCCGGGAGGAACCCTGCCGCCCAGACCCCGCTCCGCACCCACTCGCGTCCCTCCCGCGGGGATGCGCGCCTCGAGGGCGGCGGACCCGGCTCCAGCCCCGCGGGGCCGCCCACGGCCGCCTGACCTTGGGGCGGTCCTGGCTATCCGCGCGGCTTCGCGTCTCCGGCTCCACACCCGGCGGCGCGCTGGACTCGGAAAGGAGCCCAGCCCCGGGGTGCCGGCCCCCGCGGTCCCCGACTCCCCAGTGACCTTGAACGCGCCCCCCGCCGGGGCCTCCGTGTCCCCACCGGCCCACGGGAGAGACGCGCGCCCGGCTCCCAGCGCCCGGCCCTCCCGAGCGGGCGGGTCCCGGCCCCGAGGGGCGCGGCGCTTACCGTCCTCCAGAGGCGCGGGCGCCGCGCGGGCACCAAGGTGGCCGTGACCAGCAGGTGCGAGGCGGCCACCGCGAGCCCGAAGCCGACGGCCAGCGGGCCGCCCACGGGCAGCAGCGCGTAGGCCACGAAGGTGACCAGGAGCAGCGGCCACACGCCCTGGTCCGCGGCCGCCCCGGCGGGGACCCCGGCGGCGCCGGGCGCGAAGGGGCAGCCGAGCAGCGCGAAGGTGAGGCTGAGGAGCAGCGCCAGGCGCCCGACCTGCTGCAGCCGCGGCGCCGGCAGCGCGCGCACGTTGGTGGCCACGAGCAGCGCCAGGAAGAGCACGAAGTGCACGGGGTGCGAGCCCCCGGCCAGGCCCCGCGCCGCGCCCCGCGCGCCCAGCAGCTCGCCCAGCGCCAGCGCGCCCGCCAGCAGGCTCAGCACCGCCAGCGCCTTGAGCGCGGCCGCCTGCTCCAGCCGCAGCGCGTAGCCGCGGAACAGCGCCTCCAGCTCGGGGCACGCGAACTCCTCGCCGCACGCCCGCAGCCCGCGCCGGCCGCGGGGTCCGGTCGTCTGATCGGCGCCCCCCGGCTCGCCCGCGCCTCCGCCTCCGCCGCCGCCGCCGCCGCCTCCGCCTGGGCCGCCTGGGCCGCGCGGCGCCCCCGCCATCTCAGCGCCATGCAGCGGGCGCGCCCCTCGCCGGCCGGGGCGCCGGGCGGGCGGACGGGCGGGCGGCGAGGCGCCGGCGGGCGGGCCGAGATGGGGCGCCGGCTGCCCGCGCGCGCGCCCCGAGCGCGTCCCCTCCCGCCGCCGCGCCTGCGCACTGGCGCCCCGCGCCCCCGCCGGGTCCTCCCGCCGCCGCGGTGCCGACGCGACTGCCCGTCCCGAGCCGCCGGCCGGGCGCGCACGGCCCCCGCGCGTCCCCTCCTCGCCCCCCGCGCCCGAGCCGCCGGGCGGGTCGCGTGACCTGAGGCCCCGGCTTCGCGGCGCGTTTCCCCGCTCGCGCGGTGGGTGCCCTGCAGCGTCCCTTGGGCGTTAAACGTGCTGGAACCCCGCGCGTTCCCACCGGTCGATCCTCCGGGCGCGTTTCCCCGTATGACGAGGTGCTGCCCGCGCCCAGGGTCCTGCGAGCCCCAGAAGCGACGCCCAGGACCCGGCGGGAAGAGGGTGGCGGCGGGCGATGGGGGGGGGGGGTTGGAGGGGCGGGACGGGGGGAGGGGGGACGGGGGGAGGGGGGACGGGGGACGGGGGGGGTGCTGAGGTCTCCAGGAGCGCGGCCGGGCCGGGGCGGGTGTGAGCCAGGGGAGGGCCCTGGAGCCAGGGGTTAGGAAGCCGGTGTGAGGCTGGGGGGGGGCGGGGGCGGACAGGACGGTGAGGGGCGCTGCAGTTCGCCCCGAGGGGGAGCTGGAACCCCAGTGGAGGGGAGACCAGTGCGGGGTGCCCGGTGGCCGCGCGCTCACTCAGCCCTGGAGGGAAGGGCTCAGGCCGAGCTGCCGGTTCTCCTGCCGCCCTTGGTGGGTGGCTCTGCCCCGCGAGCAAGAGGACCCCAGGGTAGGGGCTGCCCCGGGAGGGCGCAGAGGCGGGACTCGGCGCAGGCCCTGCCCTGGCGCCTCTGGTAGAGGGACCGGGACGGGGCCCCTGGAACCAGAGACCAGGGGGCCGCCCACCGGGGTCCTTCCCCGCCCCCTTCCGGCCTCACCGGGGCGCCCAGGGACCCCCTGGGCTGTGGACCTGAGGGCGGGAATTTCAGGAGAGGCTCAAGGGTCCCGGCTCAGGATTAGGTGAGCGCAGGACGCTGCCTTGTTTGTAGAAGCTCCAAAGCGGTCACAGACCCCTGGCCTGTGTGGTACAGTGGGTAGAGCGGCGGTCTGCGGACTGAGGGTCCGGGGTTCGATTCCGGTCAAGGGCACGTACCTCGGTTGCGGGCTTAATCCCTGGCCCTGGTCGGGGCGCATGCGGGAGGCAACCAATCGATGTCTCTCTCACTGATGCTTGCTTCTCTCTCTGTCTCCCCCTCTCCCTTCCACTCTCTCTAAAGATCAGTGGGAAAATGTCCTCCAATGAGGATTACCAACAACAAAAATGGCCACGGTCAGCTCTGACTGTCGTAGAGATGGCACCTCAGCCTCTACCCAGGCCAGGACTCCTGTCCACTCCCTGTCCCAGCAGCTCCCAGCAGCATGTGGGTGGGGGTCCCCGGCCCCGCCCCCTTCCCCGCCCTGGGTCCCTAATCCTCCACCACTCCCTCCGGTCAGGGCTCCATCCCCTCTTGGAACTGGTGTCTCTGGAGGGTAGGGTGGACCGGGGGCCCCACCCCGCTTTGTGGCAAAGCGCCACCTTCCATCACATCCCCTGCCTGTCCCCTGATGGTAGCAAGGTCTGTGGGGTGTTAGGTACCATGCCCGCGGGTGCTCTGGCTAAACGGTGGGTGTGTTGTGTGTCCTAAAGCTGAGTGATGGCCCCACTGGATCAGCCCGGCCGGCTAGTGTGGCTCAGTGGTTGAGCATCGACCTATGAACCAGGAGGTCAGGGTTCGATTCCCAGTCAGGGCTCAGGCCCATTCAGTCCCCAGTAGGGGGTGTGCAGGAGGCAGCCAGTCACTGATTCTCTCATCATTGGTGTTTCTCTCCCTCTCCCTTCCTCTCTGAAATCAATACAAATCAAATAATAAAATAAAAGCTGGATCGGACGACATGCCCAGAAGGCTGCCATGAAGTGACTGGGGGAAGGGTCACAGATCCCTACCCCCCCCCCCCAACCTTCACAGGCAGGATGACCAGAGCCCGGGATGAGGTCAGCCCTGACCCCGACCCCATGGCTCACCTGGATGGCCATCTGTCCCCATCGAGGGGGGAGCCGTCTGTCCCCATGGGAGGTGAGGGGGGAGCCGTCTGTCCCCATCGAGGGGGGGGCTGTCTGTCCCCATGGGGGGGACCCGCCCTGTGACACGTTCCTCTCCCCGTTCGCCGGGCTGGACGGAGAAGCCCCCAAAGGGCAGTTGGCAGCCAGGACGACGGGGAAGTT
Organism: Myotis nattereri; assembly: GCF_964212035.1. Taxonomy (NCBI): domain Eukaryota; kingdom Metazoa; phylum Chordata; class Mammalia; order Chiroptera; family Vespertilionidae; genus Myotis; species Myotis nattereri. Next base: position 83,151,345 of record NC_138086.1, read on the forward strand.
ACCCCAGAGGCGGGGCAGGCACTCACCATCGGCCGAACGGTGTCCCCCAAATTCATACGCTGAGGCCCTCACCCCGGGACCTCAGGACGTGACCTTGCTTTTCCAAGGGGGTGGCCACGGCGGGTAAGATGGGGTTGCACTGGAGCAGAGGGTCCCCGTCCAGCGTGACTGTGTCCTCACGAAGGGGCCTCGGGGGACAGGACGCCCTGAAGGCGGTGGAGACCGGAGCTACGCTGCCACGGCCGGCACAGGCCCTCCCGGGCGTCAGAGGGCGCGGCCCCGCCCACACCTGGTCTCGGACGTCAGCCTCCGCGGGACAGAGGGTCTGTGGTGTGAGCCCCGTGTCCTGGGCCCCGGTGCCTGCTCCGTCCTGGACGCCTTTGGTGTGACGGACGGTGAGCACCGACCCACAGCAAAGGGCCGCACAGGCCGCCCCCCTCAGCGCTGAGAGACCGCGGACCGTCACCGTCCCATCAGGTCCTGCGGGCGGGAGGCGGCCTCCCGTCACCTGCCGAGACCACGCGTGCACTTTGCTCTCGGCACCCCGAGTCCGTGGACAGCTCGGCCTGTGGCCCCGGCGGCCCTGGGACTTCCCGTCATTGCCAACCTCGTGTGTGTCCTTGTGTCACAACTGAGGGCCTGGGCCTTCCGACAGCAAGTGAGCGTCCTGGATGGTGGGCAGGCCACGCAGGGGACACGGGTCGTGGCTGGGTGGAGACCCGAGTCTCGTGTCCCCGCTGGGGACTCTGGGCAGGTGACTCGGCCTCTCGGTGCCTGTCTCCGCCGAGGACTGGCTCACAGGGTCTCGCGGGAGGAGGGGCGGGCACGCCCCGTGCACAGGGCGGCGGCACTGAAGCTCCGGAGCTGCTGTGGCTGTCGGGCGCCTGGAGACCCCGCGGTGGGGATGCCACTCTGCGGGCAGCTCCCCGGTCCCTCTCGTCGGCCTCCGATGGGAGTTCCCACCCCAGGTCCCCGCACTGACTGGGTCTGTGGAGGCGGGAAAGGGGTGGATGATATTCAACAGGGAACCGCATTCGGTCAAGTTCACTTTCTCAACGTGTTTCTCGGCCTGGAATCACCCAGCCACAGGCTCCATGAGCCACTGGCGCGGAGCCCCATCAGCCACTGGCGCGGAGCCCTGGGGAGGTTGCTGTGTCGTCTGGGGGGACAAGTGGCCGCAGGAGGCAGGGATGCCAGTCGTGGCTGAGGGTGCACAGGGTCCCGGGAGGAGGCCATGTGGGTGCTGTCGGGTGGGGTGGGGGTTGGGGGGGAGGGGGTGCTCTGCCACTGAGAGGCCGTGAGCAGGCAAAGCACAGACAGGCCTGGCCCCTGCAGCAGGGTCCCTGGGCTGCATGAGGCCAGGGCACGGTTCTCTGTGAACCCCCAGGGATGTTCATAAAAGACACGCTTAGCACCCCCTTTCCCTGAGAACAAAGATAGCTCCCCAAAGCTGGCCACAGCCTCTTACTTATGGTGACACTGGGCCCTAAGCTGACTGGCACCAAATGGATTTGTGCCGTCCACCCGGGGGTCGGGTGACGGGGGCGCCCCCGGCTCGCACCAGGTGAGCTGGAAACAAGGTCTGGCACAAGGCACCGGGAGCCCCGCTGACAGCTGCTGAGAGCAGGAGCTGCAGCTGAGGATTGAGCTAAAAATAGAGCCCTGGCCGTGGTAGAGCGTTTGACCCAATTAGAGATTACCAGTTTCAGGAATTACTGGATAGAATCTCATTAAACTGGTTAAATATAGGCGCTGGGCGGCCGGCCTGCGGGCTCAGAAGGAAACCCAGTCCTGACCACAGGCTGCACACCTGCCCGGGGAGGGTGCGCGGGAGGCGCGCCTGGGACGCGGGCGGGTGCCGGCTGGGCAGGTGCAGGCGGGCAGGTGCGGGAAGGGTCCCGTGAGGCCTGTGTTCCAACAAGACCGGCCCCGTCCAGCCCAGAGCCGGGTGCTCTGATGACAACAGCTCGGGTCAGGTGGCCCATGGCCTGCAGAATGTGAGGCAGGGGCACCGCCCACCCCATCCCCTGGGTGGTCAGGCACCGCCTCCCTGGCAGGCACCGCCTCCCACCTGCCTGCCTCCCTTCTCGCCCCACGTCCCATCTGTCCCCAACGCAGGGGATTCGCCCGAAATAGCTCCTCCATGGCATGTACTCAGCCCACGGCAGCGGCTCCTGCCAGGACCCTCATACCCCACCCGCCCAGCACGCGCACCCCAACCTGGAGGGGGTCCCGCCATTCCTGCTCTGCAAGCAGCCCCTCCTCCTGCCTCTGAGCCCCCCCTTTCCCAGCACAGCCCCAGGGAGTCCCCAGGAGGAGCCCTGTCTGGCCGCCCTGAGCCCTCACCTCGCCTTCAGCCAACCTGACCGCCTGCGAGCTGGCCCTACAGGCAGGGCCGGTGGCCACGCTGCTTCACCACGCACCCTTCGCCCCAACCCCAACCAGCGTAGCTGCCATCTGTTTTACATAATGGCCTCAGGTCCGGCTTTGTTTGCACCAAGTATTCAGTGGAAAACCCTTTGAAAACCTCTGCTCAAGTCAGCCCTCAGGCCCTTGCAAACTCACAGTCTGGGATTTCAGGATTGCCGAGAATGGAGGCCTTTCTCCCTAACACACCAGCTCCTCATGAAGCCAAGTGCCCGTCTGCCTCCTGGTGTCATGACCTCGCATCCTAATGGGCAGCAGACACAGGCCTGTGGGTGTGGACACGGCCCCTGAGCCGGGTCGATCGGAGGAGGCGGAAGGTGCTGGAGCCCAGGCTCAGGCGGAGGCGGCGAAGCGAGTGGGCTTTGCTCTGAGCCCAGCCCTGCGCCAGGTGCCCCCGGTCCAGATCCTCCCCGATCCCATGAGAGGTGTTTCTTTGCTTCCTCTCTTCCTCCCTCCCTCCTTTCCTTCCTTCCGGGTTCAGGGGCACAAAGGCCGAGCTCGCACCCCAAGACCTCACTGCCCATGAGAGCGTCGCCCAGCGGACGCAGGGGGAGCCCCGAGGGGCTCAGGGGAGGTTCCCAGTGGAGTTAAAGCCCAGCTGGGCCCTGAAGGACGAGGAAGAGCATTCACTGTGGAGGGAACTGCATGTGCGAAGGGGGAGGCAGCAAACAGCCCGCCTGGTCGGGAACTGTGGAAGGGTGTGGAGCCCGGGCCCAGGAGACCTGCTGGGTGAGGTTGGGGTCCCAGAGCCCACTACCTGGACCCTCTGCCTCCTGGACCTCCTTTGCTCCGTCTGCCTGGCCAGGGAGAGGCCCCGCCTGCCTGCACCAAAGGCGGCTTTGAAGCTGGAGAGAGAGGAGGAAGGAGGGCCAGCTGGTGTGTGTTTGGGGATTGATTCTCAGGAATCTCCTCCTCCTCCTCCTCCTCCTCCTCCTCCTCCTCCTCCTCCTCTTCCTCTTCCTTCTCCTCCTCTTCCTCCTCCTCTGACGCCACGGCAACCAGGCGGCAGCTGGGGGAGCCGCCTGAGAGGTGGGCTGAGTGGAGGGGGAGGGGGGCTGGGGGTAGGAACCTCTGCTCCCCTCTCTGAGCCTCAGTTTTGGCATCTGGAATATGGGCACGACCACCCAGTTGCTGGCTCCTGTCGACCAGGTGCTCCAGGAAGCAGAGGCCCAGGCTGGACTCATGAGGGGGAGGCCTGGGAGGTGAGGGTGGGGCTGGAGAGGACCCTGAATCATCCTGCAGCTGGGGGCTCGGCAAGGCGGCGGGAGTCCCTGAGCCTCCCACTGAAACAGGAATTCTAGGGGTAAGATAGGACAGGTTTAGGACATTTTGGAAATTAAGGGGACCATGGAGGAAGCACAGGGCTGCAGAGCAGCAGCAGGTGCATTGCCATAGAATGGGGGCGCTGGGAACAGCGGAAGGTCTATATTTACAAAATAAAGGGACGGGGCACCCTGGGAGCCCTGCAGTGAGGTCTGGGGGATCCCCTGCTGGGGCTCAGGGCTCAGCTGTTCCCAGAACCTGGTCAAAGCCCCAAAAGGAGGGGCAGGAGGGCTGTTTCCTGGGCTGCTGCTCCGATGACCGAGACCGCCTAACCCACAGGAACAGGGGCTCTCCGGGTTCTGGGGCAGAACCTGAAACCAGGGTGCGGCCCTCCCCCCCCACCCCCCCAGTCCACGTGCTCACCTCCCCGCCCCCCACCCCAGCCACGTGCGCACCTCCCACGCCCCCTCACCCCGGCCACGTGCGCACCTCCCCGCCCCCCCACATGCTCATTTCCCCGCCCCCCCTCCACGTGCGCACCTCCCCGCCCACGTGCACACTTCCGGCCATCATGTGGCCCCGCCCCCTGTTCGGTGCACACTTCCTGTTGATCACGTGGCCCCACCCCCTTGTCATGTGGCCACCTCCCCTCGGGTGACCACGCCCCCTGCTGGCACAGCCACACATGGAACAAAAATGGAAGCGGGCCAGTTAGCGGCAAAGCGCAGTGAGATCAGGGGGCTGGGAGGGGCCGGTCAGGAGCAGGCAGGAGGCCCCTGGCCGCAGAGGGGGTGGATGGAGGCGGGGGTGGACGGAGGGCCGGGGAGGAACCGGCCGGGGGCTGTGCAGGCTGCGTCTCTGAGCTGGGGCGGGAGGTGTGGAGAGGAAGACGGAGGGACCCCGGCCAAGCATGCAGCCATCTGGAGCGCAGCTATTCTGGGCCCCGGCTGCAGGCAGAGTGGGGTGTCCCCGAGCCAGAGAAGGGAGGCTGCGGGCACGGGGGGGGGGGGCAACCAGCTTCATTCGCCTCCACGGTGTCCTGGTGCCACCCCAAGCCGGCAGCCCGAGCTGGAGCCCGAGCCCCCACGGAGGAGGGCAGCGGCCACCCTGCACATGGGGGGGGGGCAATCCAGAGGCGCTTCTCTCCATAGACAGAACCCGCCGTGCGGCTGGGGTCTGCGACCTGCAGGCCTCACCTCTCGTGCCCTCACGGGGCACGTCCACCCCGTTCTGGGCTCCCAGGTGCTCCTACTCCACGCTGACTGCCCACCTGCGCTGCCCACCCCGAGGGTTCAAGTCCGGTCAAGGGCACATGCCCGGGTTGTGGGCTCGATCCCCAGTAGAAGGCGTGCAGGAGGCAGCTGATCAATGATTCTCTCCCATCAGTGATGTTTCTCTCTCCCTCTCCCTTCCTCTCTGAAATCAGTAAAAGCAGTTTTTTAAAGGAAGCGGGTTCTCTGTCATCGTCCTGTCCTCGGTGTGCGCTGGCTTCGCTCAAACACGAACCCAGGAGCAGCTTTGCTCTGAGGCCAGTGGCCACTCCCGCCAGCCGCCTCCTGGAGGTCAGGCGCGTCCAGTCCCCGCGCCCAGACCAGGCGGGGCCCCTCGGCGCCCGAGCCGGCAGATGGCTTCCCACACTGTTGTGTTTATTAATGGTTAGCCCAGGCTTAATTGACAATACTACACGCTGGTTCTTTAAACATTCTGTTTCATTCTTTGCGGTGGTGACTCGCAAACAGGAGCTATTGCAAACCTTCGGAGTGTGAAATTAAATGTGATGGTTAATTAATTGCAAGAATGTGGCAGCTTCATTCTGCTGAGAGATTGTGGCGAAAGTCACTCAAAACCACAGGACAAACAAACGTATCAACTTGTAGCAACCGGCAAGCCCAGCTGCTGGCAGCAATGTCACCGGGAATTAGCCGGCGGCCTTCCTGCAGCCGCGCCTGCCTGGACCGTCATCGCTGTCAGCAGACGCCGGTGCCCTGTTCAGAGAGCTGTCCTCGGCCCGAAGTTGGGTACCGGCTTCGATATCTCCTCCAACTTCATTATAAACCTCCGGTTACAAATTATAACATGAAATACTCTGCAACGGGGACATTTCAAATGGTTGACTTCCAGAGGTAATCGCCACTGCCCGGCCAGCATGGCTCGGGTTGAGCTTTGACCTATGAACCAAGGGGTCCCGCGTTCGATTCCCGGTCAGGGCACATGCCAGGGCTGCCGGCTGGACCCCCAGCAGGGGGCGTGCAGGAGGCAGCCCATCTGTGTCAGCACTGACGTTTCTCCCTCCCTCTCCCTTCCTCTCTGAAATCAATGTATTTAAAAAAGATAATTGCCACCATCTGTTTGGCCTCCACTAGCACCCAAAACGTTACCAATAACGATGAGATGATTTTTTTTCACCTATTGAGTTGGCCACGATTACAAGTGTGGCTAACCCCACGCTCACGCAGCGGGCGAGGAGGCCTCTGACACACTCTCCAAGGGAGGAACGGATACAATATTTATGAGAGCAACTTGGTATCAAAACCTTGCGAGCCACATCAAAGCCTCTGGGCCCGCCTCCTGGGACACAGGCGGCAGGCCGGCTTTTCATCGCAGGGCTACTCATGACAAATAAAAATGCAAATACTTACAAACAGGAGCATAAAAACACCCCAGCAATCAGGGCACCGCTCGTCCTCCGGGGTATGCAAAAAGCCTTTTGCTTTATTTTCAGGGCTGAGTGGGGCGGGACCCCCCTGCCCAGGCCAAGGCCTCGCCATCTTACTTCCTCTGGCACAACTTAGGTTCACATTCAGGTCTTTTCGCCTACGTCCCCTCCGCGTATTTTGCGCTGGAGTGAACTTTAAAGACACATGTTCAAGCAAGTGCCCAGCAGGTCACTCCCGTTAGGGAATCCCAGGGCCACGCCGCGGGCCTGACACTGAGACACCCTTTCCGCAGTACAGCAGCGTCCACGAGGGCCGGCTGGCGCTGCCACCAAATGCAAAACCCCCAAAACTGTCTCCCTTCACAGAAAGCTGGGAGCCTAGAAAAGCTGTGACTTGCAACACGTGTTCATCCCGTGAATCTGCTGTTGCACCAGGTGCAGAAATTAAAACCTCGAGTGCGTCCCACACAGATCCGCGTTGTCACCGTGGCTCGGGCTCCCGGCTCCCGGAGGGACTAGAATTCCTTGTTCATCTCCCCACCCACCACCCCCAAACGCTCCATGTTCGCGGTATCAGTGGCGGCAACTCCAGGATGGGCGCGAGGCCCACGGAGCCGAGTCCACCTGATGGGGCCACTAACGTGTGTGGAGTGTCAGCGAGCACCTGGGCACAGTCCCTCCGGCAGACACGCCCTGAGAGCCCAGGGGGGCCTCTGCCCTGTCCTCCCGCAGCCGCAGCTGGGACCAGCGTCTGGGGTTTCCTGGCCCCGTGGATGGAGAGCCAGCTGAACGCTGCCCTGCGACTGAAGGCTGGGAGCAGGGGTCAGAGGAGCCCCCCACCCCCGGGCCGGGGGTCAGGTGAAGGCTGAGAGGAGGTGGACTCTGGGACTGAGGCTGCCACCTCCCGGGGCCCTGCTCTTGGTGAGGCCCACCCACACAGCCCCAGAGTCACCCCCCGCCACATCCTCTCACCACCCAGTCACCCTAAGACATGTTCTCCGTGACCCTCAGGCCAGCCGCCCTGAGACCATCGCTCCAGAAGTTGAATCGCAGATTAAAGTGGCTCCAGGAACCCCAGTGGCCAGGACCATGACAAACGCCCATCAAGTCAGGGCACACCCACTGCACCAACTGCGGATCAAGGAGATCCCTTCAAAGTGGCTGGAGGACGGAGACTCCTGGGCAGGAGGAGGGCACGGTGAGAGGAGTCCCACGCGGTGTGAAGCCGCGAAGACACGTTGGGAACGTCCGCAGAAAAATACCTGTCAGCCTGGAGGTTACGCATATAATTGATCTCAGAGGAAGGGAGAGGGAGAGAGAGACATCAATGATGAGAGTCATGGATCGGCTGCCGGCTGCCGCCTGCACGCCCCACACGGGGGATTGAACTGCTCGGTCCTGAGTTGCAGCCCTCCCCCCCCCCACCCCCAAGCTCACAGTTCTCTGGGTCAGATCCCCGAGTCAGTGATCGAGGGCCTCCCCTCCCGACTCCTACCATGGTGTCTGTTTGGCAATTTTTCTTACTTAGAAATGGTTTTCAAGGAACATTTTCTTGACACCACAGTGGCCTCCTCTTTAAGGGAGGCTCTGAGCCCAGGATTCCTAACCCACCAGCAGCTCCTCTCCTGTGACGCCCAGATCAGCCAAGCCCACAGGAGGCAGAGGCGGAGGCGACAGGCAGGTGTGCGGGCCTGTGGCGCCCCCTGCCGGTAACCGTTGTATCTCCATCCCCTGGGACGGGGCCTGACTCCAAAGAGGGGGCGACAGAGGAATCCTCCCAGCTCCCTGGAGGGGCCCTCAGCTGTTTCCCAGCCGCCCAGGGCCCAGGACTCAACTCTCAATGTCCCATTACTATTATAACGATTACAAAATACACATTATTTAAAAGGCACCCCCTGAACCTGTTTAGAGTACAGTTCAGTGGTATTCAGCACATTCAGGTCAGCACCCCATCCCCAGAACTTTCCATCTTTCCAAACGGACATCTGTCCTCATAGGGCGCCATCCCAGCCCCCGACGGGCTCCCACACACTTGCTCACCCACACACACCTGCACATACACCTGCACACACCTGCGCGCACACACCTGCGCGTGCGCACACACTCGCGCACACACCTGCGCGCACACACACCTGCACGCACACCTGCACGCACACCTGCACACACACTTGCACACACCTGCACGCACGCACACATGCGCGCATACTTGCACACACACCTGCACACAGAGCGGCGGCACCGGGACGGGGGCGCGGAGGTGCCCGCGGGGGCTCAGGCCCGGCAGACGGACTGGCTTCTCTGTCGGCGCATCTGGACAGACGGAGACGGGAGGTGAGGGGCTCGGTGGGCCTCAGGCACAGTCACTAACCCCACGGGGGAGGGAACGTGGCGGGACGGGGCACGAAAGAGTCCACACCCAGGCCCCAGGTACCGTCTGGGCGGCTGGCCCCGCGCGTCCTGTTATAGTGAAACCTTAATCCTTACAAGTCGGAAACGGCGCATAAAGTCCCAGAACCCTTCCTTTTCGTTTTTTAAAGGCAAGACGCAGGCGAGCTGTGCCCACGTTCCGGCAGGACGGCCGCGGCTGGGGCGGCCACGTGGGGCGGGGTCTGCACGTGGGTCCGCGGCCCCACCCCGGCAGGCCCACCCCACGCTGCGGGGACAGAGGCCGGGGCCGGCCGCCTGCACACCCCGCGGGGCCCGGGGCCCGCTGCGGGGCGCACAGCCTCCCAGCCTTCGCTTCTGGGCTCTCATGCTCCTCCTCCCAGTCCCTAAACTGCACCCCCACCCCGCGCCCCACTTCACGGCGCCGAGTCGTCGCCCGCAACAAAGATGGCAAATGGGCCGCCGCCGTGACTTCCGGCCGTGTGCCCTCAACAAAGATGGCACGCTACCGGAAATGGGCCGCTGCCGGGACTTCCGGCCGTGTGCCCTCAACAAAGATGGCACCCGACCGGAAATGGGCCTCCGCCGGGACTTCCTGTCCGCGAGTCTCGCTTCCGGCGGCGCTCCGTACGGGACAGGGAGGTCAGCGGCGGGGTCGGCCGCGGCCGCGGCGGAGGTCTCCGGGCGGAGGGGGAGGGGCCGCAGCGCGCGGGTTCTGGGGCCGGAGCGTCGGCAGGGAGACAGGACGGGTGCGCGGGCCGGCGCGGCAGGGCCTCGGGGCGGGGGCAGCCCGGCCGGTCCTGGTTCGCAACCGGTCCCGCGTGGCGGCCCGCGAGCCCCGTCCTGGCCGCGGGGCCTCCCCGAGCTGCCTGGGCCCCTTCCGGGCGGTGCTGGCTCGGGCCCGGCTGGGCCTCCGGACCTCGTTTCCTCCCCGGCTCGCGGGGTCGCCTTGCGGGGAGCGTGCGGTGCTTCCCGCTGCCGGCTCCGTGCTCGCGCCGTCGACCTTGGGCCGGGATCCCCGCTCCCTGGGCCTCTCTCTCAGTCAGGCCGAGGCTTTTGTTTATTATTACTGTTTTTATTGATTTCAGAGAGGGAGGGAGAGAGAGAAACGCCCATGGGGAGAGGGGATCGCGGATCGGCCCCCCCTGCGCGCCCCGCACTGGGGACGGAGCCCGCCAGCCGGGCCTGTGCCCCGACGGGAGTCGAGCCCCGACCTCCTGGGTCAGAGGTCGACGCTGCAGGAACCCACCACGTAAAAGTAGAATACAGCGGCCACATCCGGGTTCCGGGGACGCAGATCGAACCGGCAGGCTCCGTGCTGGGCGGGTGGCCCAGGCTGCGGGTTGCCGCCTCCGGCACCTGCCTTACCCGGTCGCTCAGGGGCCGGTCAGCACCGTCGTTGGGATTTGCAGCAGCTTCTCGGAGGAGGGAACTTGGGTCTGGGCCCTGCGGCGGGAGGGAGGCCAGGGGCCCAGTGCAAGGAGGGCGCAGGGCCGGCTCAGGGTGAGGGGCGTGTTGCTGGGAGGGAGCTCTAAGCCTGTGGCGTGCCCGCTGCGATTGGTTTAGGAGTTTAACTTATTATTATTATCATCGTTATTATTGCTTTCAGAGGGGGAGGGGGAGGGGGAGGGGGAGACATCAGTGATGAGAGCGGATCACTGGCGGGCTGCCTCCTGAGCGCCCTCCTGGGGATCCGGCCTGCAGCCCAGAGCACGTGCCCTGCGGGCATGGAACCGTGAGCTCCGGTTCATAGGTCGATGCTCAACCAGGGAGCCACGCCGGCCGGGCTGTGTCCGTGTTTGGAGTAGGTCGGTGCAGACCTGGGGAAGCTCGCTGTGTCTATAAGTATTAGAATGACCCACCGGCGCCGTGGGATGTGGATTCTGTGCCCAGGAAGGCTCAGGAGAAAGTGATTGAAAACGTCTTACCTCCTGGTCTCTCTTCATTCTTAATCCTGAAGACACGTAACATTTGAAAACAAATTGCCCGGCCCTTCTGGTTCCTGAGCCAGTGAGGGGCGCCTGACCTGATGAAGCACAGTCAGGACCGAAACGCCCCCGCCGCCTGCGTGCGCCCCTGTTGTGGCGTTTGGTTAACCCCTGAGGTCTTTGCTTCAGGAGGTGCTTCCTGGGCAGGGGAGGGCCAGGAGGTGTGGGCTGAGTGTGGAGCGCGTGCCGGCGCCTCCATCTCCCTGTCTGCGCACCAACCCCTGCTCTCGTTCCCTCAGGGCCTTGGGATGACTTGCTAGGAGCGCCGCCTCCCTGCCGCCCGGCCGTCATGGCAGCTCGCCTGGTGAAGCGATGTGCCTGCCTCCTGAGCGAGGCCGCCCACCTAGCCCCCGCTGGGCCTCCGGCTGGCCGCCTGAGCCTGGCCAGGGTGGCCCGTAAGCCTCTGACTTCCTCGGCTACCTCACCCAGTTCCCACGTCCCAGCTTCCTCGTCACAGCACCTGGAGAAGGCGCAGGCGACCACCCCCTACCCGGAGCGCCAGGAGGTGGACAAGCTCATCAGGAAGGCCACTGGGCCCGAGGAGCTCCTGGAGCTGCTGGGTGGCGGCCACGGCCTGCAGCAGGACCAGGCGGCCCTCGTGGTCATCAGGCTCTCTCGCCTGCTGTCCGAGAAGCCAGAGGACAAAGCCTTGCTCGTGCAGGACGCCCGCTTCCAGCAGCTTCTCCAGCTTGTCAACAGTCAGGTGGGTCGCAGGCTGTTCAGGTGGAAACAGCAGGGGCACTGAGGCCACAGCCCGCCTGTCACTTTCATACCTCCTCTCTGGCAACCCTCACGGCGGCCCTGTTAGGTGGAGAGTGCCAGCCTGCTTCTCCTTTGCTGCTTCTGGTTGTGCTCTGCTCATCGGTGTGCCCCCTCCCCGGGGTCTGGCTGATGGCGGCACACTCTTAAAGCTTGAGGAGGTGTGGGTGTTGTTCAGCCAGTCCGATTCTCAAAGGATGAGGGTGGAGATAGGGGAGAATATAGCTCATAAAAATCGCCTTGATTGTCCTGGCTGGGGTGGCTCGGTTGTTGGGCAACTTGCCCTGCACCAGGAGGTTGCCAGTGCCATCCCAGGCCCATGCAGGGCTTGAGCAGGTGGCAGCCAGTCAAAGTCCCTCGCACATCGATGTTTCTCTCTGTCTCTCTTCATCCCTCCCTCTACTCCTCCTCCTCTTCTCTCCTTTCCACTCTCTGAAAATCAATGGAAAAAATATTCTCAGGTGAGGGTTTAAAATAAAAGTAAAGTGACCTTAACCAGTTAACTGCCACGATATAAAGTTCCCCCGCTTGCGTCTATAGACACTTACGGCGTACAAATGGCTAACTAGGGGCCCTCCTGTCTTCAGGCTGTAATTCTAGTTATTATTGAATAGAGACACGATTGAAGCAAATTCGAGGAAAGTAAATGTGATGGAGTTTAAACTGTAACAAACTGGGAGCCAAGTACTGACCATGCGAAGGGTGACCACGCTTTTTTAAAATCCTTGCCGTCCGGGAACCGTCAGAAAGACGCAGGCGCTGGGCCTCGTGACACTGAGGTTAAACTGTTCCCTCCCACCTGGCACAGCAGCGTTCGCTTGTCACTTCGTGTGAGTGGCTGTGGTCCCTCTCGGCGGCACGGTCCCCGCATGAAGACAGGCTGGGACCGGAGTCTTGTGCCACCCGTAGCCAGAGCACGGCCACGCCACCTCCCACGGGGGTGGGTCTGGGCCACAGCCCCTCGGGCGGCTTCATGTTTCTCTCGGCCCTGGAAACACTGCAGGGCCCAGCGGGATCACTCCTTCAGAGCCCGCACGGAGACCTGTGCCTGGACCTGGAGGAGGGGGTGCGGGGGGCAGGGCTGATGCCAGACCATGGGTTCCCTCAGAGACGCAGGGGAGTGGCGTGTGACACGGGGGGTGAGGCCTGCAGGTGCCGGTCCCTGCCGGGTTTTGTAAGAGCTGGTGGGGGCGGCAGCTGCCGTCTCCTAAAGCCTGGGAGTGGGGGTGGCAGGGCTCTGTGGTGCCGACATGTCTAAGGGCAAAGGGCCTCCCTGTGCTGCTTCGAACAAGGGCCGGCTGCTTTGAAGAAAACTAACAGCTAAAGATCGTCATTGTCGTCAGCAAAGGAACGAGTTTGCTGACAAAACTGGCCCGTCTGGGCCCTAGTTGCGCCCCACGGGCCTCCCTCTGGCCTCGGCCTGGACGGGCCTGCAGGTGGGCAGCAGAAGCGGGCGGCCTGGCGGGCAGGGCTGAGCACAGGTCAGGTGTGAGGAGACTCCAGGGTCTTACCTCTCAGAGTTCTTGCTGCAGGTGATGGGCTGGACAGCCGGCCCGGCCAGGGCAGAGCACCGGTGCCCGCCTGGGTCCCGGCGTGACCCTGCCTGTGTCCCCCAGATCACCACCGTCTGGCACGGGACTCTCGTGAAGCTGCTCCGGAGCCTCTACACGCTGGCGCTCCCCGCCACTTCCAAGGAGCTGCTGTCGGTGGAGCAGGAGGTGCGCTGGCGCTTGCGCAGGCTCAAGTTCAAGCACCTGGCCTTCCTGGCCGAGTCCAGCGCCGCCTACATGCAGGAGCGGGGCTCCCGGGAGCTGCTGGCCGAGCTGCTGCTGAACCTGGAGCGGCGCTGGGTGGAGGTTGAGGACGGCCGCACGCTGGTGGCCCTCCTGACAAAGGCGGGGTCCCTCTCGGAGTCACTGATGAACCACCTGGAGGACAAGGTACTGGGGCTGAGAGCAAGGGAGAGGCAGGGTGGGCGGGGCCTGCTGGCTCCTTTCCCCAGCCCACAGCCAAGTCAGTCCAGCCCCGCCCCCCATAGCGGGCTGGCCACATGGCTGCCACAACAGGGGCCACCATTCAGTGGCCGGGGGTCCTGCAGGGGCTGTGGGGAGTAAGCTCAGGCCCAGTTGCTGTCTCGCAGGGGCTGCGCTGCATGGGACCCCGGCCGTGGGCGCCGAGCTGACCCTGGGCTGTGGTTGACAGTGCCTGGACCTGGTGGAGCAGTTCGGCCCAGAAGAGCTGCAGAGGGTGCTGGTGGCGCTGGCGGCTCAGAACCGGCGGTCTCTGCCCTTGCTGCGGGCCATCTCCTACCACCTGGTCCAGAAGCCCTTCCCCCTGAACAAAGGCGTCCTCCTGGACCTGGCCTATGCCTACGGTGAGCCCGTGGGCAGAGCTGGGGCGCCCTGGCTGCAGCCGTGTCAGATTCGGTGCCTGTCCCCCCGTGGCAGGCACCGGCCCGGAAGGCTGCCATAGAAACGGTGTGGTCCATGGGCCCTGGGCCCCTCTGCTGGGCCTCAGGGATAAATTTGGCTACAGACACCAAGCTCCTAGACCTGAGGGCTGGGCTGGGGTGCTGGGTGGGCCTCCAGGTGAACCCCAGGGTCTGCTCTGTCCCGAAGGCAAACTGGGCTTCCACCAGACCCAGGTGTCCCAGCGCCTGGCCGCCGACCTGCTGCCCCACGTGCCCAGCCTCACGTCCGGCGAGGTGGCCCGCTGCGCCAAGTCCTTCGCCTTCCTCAAGTGGCTCAACCTGCCCCTGTTCGAGGCCTTTGCCCAGGTGAGCAGGGTGCACACCTGAGTCCTGGGGTTTGTCAGGAGGTCCAGGGGCTAGAAACGCCCCAGTGCAAGCATGGGGTTCCTGCTCTGCATTGGAGGGACGCCGTTGCAGGGAGAGAACGATTTCTCCCCGTGCTGCAGCCATGGCGGCTGCAGTGGGCACCGAACTGGCAATCTGTGCGGGTGGCGAAGCTGAGACCCCCTCAGCTGCCACAGGGAGCTCGTGTGAGGAAGACGGTGCCTGTGCTGAGGTGCATGGGCACCTGGTCGGCACAGCACCTACTGGTTAAGGAGCATTTCTACAGCCGTGCTGGGCGGGTTCTGGGGCTGCTGCCGGGCGGAGAGGGCGTGGACACTTCATCCTGCCCCCCTGCCTTCCTGTGCCCAGCACGTCCTCAGCCGGGCCCAGAGCGTCGCCATATCCGACCTCTGCAACGTGCTGCTGGCCTTCGCCCGCCTGAACTTCCATCCGGAGCAAGAGGAAGCGTTCTTCAGCCTGGTACGGTCTCCCACTCCTCCCAACCCCTCCCTGCAGGCGGGAAGGAGGGAGACCTTGCAAGGGCGGGGGCAGGGGCGGGGGCCGGGGCAGGGCGAGCCAGCTGGAGCCAGACCTCCCGGTTGTCTGGGGACAACGCTCGGAACCCCAGCACTCGACTGTGGGCCAGAGCGGCCGCAGGCCCAGGAGGCGTCCCTGGGCGGGCTCACTTCCTGTCTCCGCCTTAACGCCCCCGAGACTCCGACCCACCGGCAGGTCTCTGTAGGGGCACCACCCCAGCTGCGTCCACTTATGCCCTCGGTCCCTCTCGGGGCCGGAAATGCCTCCCGTCCTGGGGCCACTCGGACGTTCCTGGAGAGGTGGTTTGTGCCTCACCTTCTGCCCATGGAGGGGCCAGTGGGAAAGCCCAGTTGAATGTCCTTCTGTCCCGATGGGTCCCAGGGGATTTGGATGGTTCCTGGCACCTTTCCCAGTGGCGGCCTCGCACCCAGAACATCTGCGCATACTGAGCAGAGCCTCCCCTGAACCCCTCCCTGTCCCCCAGGTACATGAGAAGCTGGGGAGTCAGCTGGCCGACCTGGACCCGGCCCTGCAGGTGGACGTGCTGTGGGCCCTGTGCGTGCTGCAGCAGGCCCGGGCATCGGAGCTGCAGGCCGTGCTGCGCCCCGAGCTGCACACCCAGTTCCTAGGTGAGGGCGGGGGTCCGTGTGCTGCCCTGGGTCTGCGCTGCCCAGCCTGTGTGCCCTCGGCCAGGTGCGGGGGGGAGCCTCTAGGCCCAGTGCCAAGCCAGGAGCAGGGGAGACGATGGGCCAGGCTCCCCAGCATTTGCTGCTTTGCCGTCTGCCTGCAGGTGACCCATCAGGTCCTCCTTCCCCCCCTCACTGCACCTCTTCCCATAGGTGACAGGTCCCCCAGGGGTCAGAGCACCTTGCAGAAGCTGCTGCACATCAACGCCACGGCCCGGCTGGAGCACCCTGAGTACGCGGGCCCCCTGCTGCCGGCCTCGGCCTTGGACCCCGGGCCCCCGGCCCCTGAAAGGAAGGTGACGCCCCTGCAGAAGGAGCTGCAGGAGACCCTGAAGGGGCTGCTGGGGGGAGCTGACCGGGGCTGCTTCTCTGTGGCCACGCAGTACGGCTGGGTTCTCGGTGAGCCTCCCACCCGTCCACCCAGCTAGGGCCTGCCCGCCCCGCCCTGCCCTCCACGTGGGGACCGTCGACCATTCCGTCTGCCGCCCCTCCCCAGACGCAGAGGTGCTGCTGGATGCCGAAGGCCAGTTCCTGCCCCTGAGGGACTTCGTGGCCCCTCATCTGTCCCCGCCCTCGGGTGGCCAGCTACCGCCGCCTACGGCCAAGAGGTAGGCCAGCGCCTAGGTCCTCCCGGTTCTTGGTGTTGCCCTGGCCTGCTCTGCCCGCGCTGCCCAGCCT
Source organism: Myotis nattereri (assembly GCF_964212035.1). Classification (NCBI taxonomy): domain Eukaryota; kingdom Metazoa; phylum Chordata; class Mammalia; order Chiroptera; family Vespertilionidae; genus Myotis; species Myotis nattereri. The sequence continues at coordinate 83,167,518 of NC_138086.1, forward strand.
CCGAGGACAGACACGGGCAGCCCAGTGGCTCCTCTCCCTGCCCCAGGCTGGCCTTCCTGCGCTGGGAGTTCTCCAGCTTCGCCGGCCGCAGCAAAGACCTGCTGGGCCGCTTCGTGCTCGCGCGACGCCACGTGTTGGCTGCCGGCTTCCTGGTGGTGGACGTGAGTACCTGTCGGGCAGGTGGTGACCAAAGGGGGCATGTCAGCGGGGCTTCAGGTCCTGCTCCCACCTGCACAGCCAGGGCCTCTGGGGGGGTTCGGGGGGGGGCAGGATGCCCAGGCTCAAGCCAGGTGAGCCGCACCGAGCCCGCTCTCGCCTGGGAGACTCCGTCCCTCCTGCTCCTTCCAAGAGGTGGCCTGTGAGCGGCCACAGGAGATGCTGTCAGTTTCTTTGTTGAAACAACTGACACATTTGGGGGCCGCTTGTAGCCCGCGTGGTTGAGCCCGGCCCTGGTCCCAGGGTCCCGGCCGCTGCCGGTGGAGGCTGGAGCTGTGCTGCTCACTCGGCGCCGCCCCCAGGTCCCCTACTATGAGTGGCTGGAGCTCCGGTCCGAGTGGCAGAAGGCCGCCTACCTCAAGGACAAGATGCGCAAGTCGGTGGCAGAGGAGTTGGCCAAGTGACCTGCCTGCGTGGACTGTGCCCGGGGCCGGGCTCCCGGGGGCCCAGACGTGGGCCCGGGGCTGCAGGCGGCAACGAGGACAGACGTGCAGGGCCTGGGCCAGCAGCGCTGCATGCCCCTGCCCTCTCGTGGGAAATAAATCTTTAACTTTGGTTTTCAACACCAGGAGGCCTCCTGTGCTTTGCCGTGACCCCACGCCGTCCACCGTGCCCTCGCCACCCCCGTCTGCTGTGGGCAGGGGTGGCCCCGCGGCCTCTGCCCTGTGCCTTCCCTCCTCCCCCATCAGCAGAACCACTTGTCCGAGAGGCACGGAGCTGGGCAGAGGGGGCTGGCTTCCCACAGGCAGCCCGTCACCCAGCTGCCTGGTTGTTCTGCCACCCACAGACCTTCCTCGTGGACGTTCACATGTGGCTTCCCGTGGCAGGGCCTGTGGTCAGCCAGCTCAGACTGAGTCCTCCAGTTGTGAGACCAGTGGGTGCTCAGTGCCTGGCTTGGGGTTCTAATTGGGGTGTGAACAGTTGTCCTGGAGGTGCCCTCGCACCCATGATCAGGTGGGCCTGTGCTGGCAGGGTCACGAGAGCCCGATATTTGGGGGCTCTCTTGCAGGAGACCTCTCTTGTCTCACCCAGACTCAATGCCAAGTGCTGCCTGGTGCTGGGAGGACATGGCTCCCCCCTCTGCTCCCTCACCAGGGAGCACGCTGGGCACTGGCCTCCACCAGTACAGCCGGAAACACAGCGGGCATGGTGCCGAAGGGCCCTCGTGCCCCATGCCCGTCCCAGCTGTTGCCCACCCCTCCTCGTTAAACCTTCTCTGCTCACAGGCTGACGTAAAGGGGGAGCCCCCAGGCGCCAGTGCATAGGACACAGTCATTTGCACAGCCAGGGGTGGGGGGCAGAGAGAGACGGCGTTCTGAAGCTGGTGATTCCAAGACCAGGCAAGATGGGGCACCCCAAGGTGAAGGACCAGCAGGGACAAGCACCCGGGGTGCAGAGCCTGCTCGGGTCTGGGAGTCCTGCTAAGGAAGTATGAGCTGCCCACCACACCAGGGCCCACCAGCCCTGCTCAGCACACAGGTTCCTAGGTTCCGATCCATTCTCTACCTGGTTCCTTTTTGTGACTCAGTGATTGCAACACCCCCTGCTGGGGGTCCATGTGACCTGGTCATGGGTCAGTGCTCAGCCACGTAACCATACTGGCCAGGCTGGTTGGTTCCTTTTCTAGCTGTGATTTTCCTGGTACGATGGGTGATTTTTATTGTGTCCTGGACAGTTAGGCAGTTGGGTTTGAGGTTTATTCTAGCGACAGCCATCCTATTGGGCTACGCACGCAGGTCCTGTGGCTTTGCATCACTGTTGGCCTCATGCCACCCGTCTCTGCTGTGTCCCCAAGGTGGGGGTTGGGAGGTGCTTGGTGGTGGGTGCCCCTTGCCAGTGCCTTCACCGCCCTGTAGCCAGTGGGGCAAAGTGGGCTCCCCTTGTCAGGGTCCTCCCAGAGGTGGCAGGACTGCATTCCTCGGGGGCAGAAAGTGCCTGCCTGCTCCTGGTGGTCGGCTGGGCCCTCCTGTCGGGGCTGCCCTGGGGTCCCTCAGCCCTGAGCTCCCTCACTGTGGGGCTTCCCTGAAGTGGTCTTGTTTCCGGCATTTACCATGGGGGGGCCCCAGCCATCTCATCCAGACAATCCCGGCCCATGGAGGGCTCTGGTTCCTGGCGGCCAGTGGAGCGAGGAAGAGGAGCAGGAGTCCCACGGTGGAGGTTGGGCGTGAACCCCCTGGCCCCGCGGGCTCGGGGTGGAGCCGTGGGCAGGATGGAGGACACGCCACCCGCCAGCACAGCTGCTGACAGTCGGTGCTCCCGCCCCCGCCCGGTCTGGGGGACAATGACGGTCTGCCTGAGCCTGGCACGGCGGTCAGACCATCGGGAGCGAAGGCCCGCGTCCTGGGCGGGGCGGGCGCTGCCGGGAACCGGGCGGCCACCAGGGCGGGCGGAGGGAGGGAGAGGAAGGGCGGGCGGGGCACTGACTGTCCCGCCCTGGTTTCTCGGAGCCGGAGGCGGTTGCCATGGGGACCAACCGGGACCAGCCAATCACTGCGGAGCTGCGGGCCCGCTCACCTCTAGGATGGAGGCGCTCTCTCCGACCCGACCCGACCCGGACAGGTGGGGCCGCGCAGCCTCCCCAAAGCACCCAGTCCCCCGACACTTGCAGCTGCCTCGGCCCGCACCCTGAGATCTGGCGACCCCACCTCTCCCCGACCCGGCGAGGTGTGATGCCGCCCGGGGCCCCGCCTCCCGCCGCCGCCGCGAGCCCCTGGCCGTGAGAGGGAGGGAGGCAGCTCTGCGGAGACGGTCCGCGCCGGGAGGGCGCCCCCGGGCGGGAGGACCCGCGCTCGCAGTGCCTGGCGGGCGGCGCGCAGGCTCATTTGGGCACCGGCGGGCGGGGCGGCGTGACGTCACCCACTGACCCCCCCACCCCATCCTGGGCGAGGGGCGGTGGCCTCCCAGGCTCCACGGGACGGACGCACGGAGGCACCGGGACAGAGGGACGGGCGCGCGGCCAGGCCATGCCCGGGGAGGCGGCCCGCGCCGAGCTGCTGCTGCCCGAGGCGGGCGGCCCGGGGGTCCGCACAGGTGAGGCTGCGCGCTTCCCGCGTGCGTCCCCGCCCTCGGTCTATCCCTGCCCCCGCCCCGTGTCCTTGCGACCCCTGAATGCTGACCGCGCCCGCCGCCCCGGGACTGCGGGAAAGGGCGGGGGGCGGTGCTGACCCGGAGTCCCGGGCCCGGCGTTCCATTGTCTGCGCGGAGCTGCCTGGGCGGGTCGGATCTGGACGGAGGCGGCGGTTCCCAGCTGACCCTGGGTCTGGGGACACTTGTCCCCCACTTGCCTGCAGGCCACTGGGCCGCACTGGTCCCGGAGGGAGGCCAGAGGGCACCGCGGTGGGGGGGAGGGTTCCTGGGGGTCAGGGCCGGGGGCAGTTTGCCACAGGCAGGCCTCGTCCTGGGTGGCCAGGCCGATGCTGGGTTCCCGGGCCAGGAAGGCCTGATGGGGAGGACGCCCCGCTGGAGGTCAGCCATGTGCGACTCAGGGCCAAGGGCACCTTGCTGCGGGCAGGGCGCCTGGGGATGGGGCCGTGCCGGGTCCGGGGCTTGGCCTCCTTCTGAGTCCAGAAAAGGGAACAGGGCTGGTATCCCCAGACCCAGAGCCTGGTGACCTTGAACCAGTCACTCCAACCTCGACCTGTAGGCCTCCCCACACTGCAGCCTTGGCCCAGCTCCTCCCTCCCGCTGCCCTGGGGCCTCGGGCCGATGTGGGTGGGTCAGGGTACCATGCCGGACCCAGCCTCTGGCACCTGCCCTGCCCGCCACACCCACCTCAGGTGCCGGTGTTGCTCACACCGCAGTGGACCCCAAGGACCCCTTTTCAGGACCCCCCTGGCCCCCTGGCGCCCAGCAGTGTGGCCCCAGGGCCGGGCCTGCTGCAGGCAGATGGGCACTGGGCAGGGTCACCTCGGAGCTTCGCCTCAGGTCTGGTGGACACTTCCCTCTGCAGACAGAAAGCTGAGGCACAGGGACCCTACCCGGGTGGAATGTTCCAGGGCCCTCAGACCCCAGAGGTCCCGGGAGGGGCAGGCAGAGGGTCACAGGCAGGGAGCCGCGGCGTTGCTGCCAAGCACCTTGCAGAAAAGCGGGGTGCCCATCTGTGCCACAGCTGCGCCCACACACGGACCCCGAGCTGGTTGCTGTAGTCAGACCTCGGAAATGTTCCCCGACATAGCGATGACTGCTCCCCGTCCCCTCCAGGCGGTACCCCTTCCTGGGGGCGCGGGTGCCAGCCCTCCTCACGCCCTTCTCTCTCCACAGACGGGTCCTGTGACACGGCCGCAGCCACCACACCCAGAGGGGACCAGCCTGAGCAGTGTGCCCTGACCCCTGGGCCCAGCCCCCTGGACCTCACCTTCCTGCTCAGCAAGCCGGGCGCCCGGCCCCCGCCTGAGGGAGCCAGCGGGGATGTGGGGCCTGGCCGGGCGCTCTCAGCCTGGGCGGTCCCCATGGAGGGGGGCCCCAGCCCAAGGCCCCCCGAGGTGCAGCCTGCCGAGCGGCCTCTCCCAGCCACCCTGGAGCCCCGGATTGTGATGGGGGAGGAGACGTGCCAGGCACTCCCACTACCCCGGGCCGCCCCGCCACAGCTCAGGGACCCGGAGGGGGGGCCTACCAGCCTGCACTCCCCCGCGTCGTGTTCTCGGGGTGACCCTCCTGTGCCTTTTCCTGCCCCAGACCCCGATTCCTATTTCACACCTCCTTCCACTCCCAGTGAGACCCCTGCCTTGCTCCCCAGCTCCGGGCCCTGCAGGGACGCCCAGGCTGAGGCCAGGCCCGTGGGGGACTCACCGCCCACCTCACCCTCAGGCTCCTACGTCACCGCGGACACAGAAAGCTGGGCCTCGTCCCCTTCCCCTTCCTGCTCCCTGAGCCTGGCTCCCGAGGAAGGGCTAGGGGTGCCCTCGGGCCGCGGCTTCTCCCCACCCGGTTCTGAGATGCTGGAGCAGGACTGGCCCCCCACAGGGTCCCCGGGGTCCTCGTCCCCTGAGTCCAGCCTCTCCACGGACAGCAGCTCCTCCTGGGACCAGGAGGGCCACTTCTTCGACCTGGATGTCCTGGCCCAGGACCCAATGATCCCGGCCGCCCTCCTGCCGTTCCGGGGCAGCCTGCTCTTCCAGGTGGAGGCGGTGGAGGTGACGCCCCTGTCCCCCGAGGAGCAGCAGGAGCAGGAGCCAGAGGCTCCAGCCGCCGACGGGGACGGGGCCAGCGAGGACAGGGACGACAGCACCTTCGCCTCCTCCCTGCGGTCACTGTCCGACCTGTCAGTCACCGAGGGCGTGGACGAGGCCTTCGCCTTCTGGGACGACACCTCTGCCGCCTCCTCGGACCCGGACTCGGCCTCCTACCCTGGAGCAGATGACGAGAGACTGTACAGCGGGGAGCCCCACGCGCAGCCCACCGCCCTGCAGGTCGGCCCCGTGGTCTCCGAGGGAGACGTGGGCACGCTAGTCCCCGGGGCCGGCCCCGCTCCAGGCCCCATGTCCCCGGTGGCCCCGGCCCGCCACGCCCCGCTGGAAGTCTCAGGGGCCACAGAAGTGACCGCTCAGGCTGGGTGGCAAGGAGCAGGCCTCATCGCTGGAGCAGGGCCCGTGCCCAGGGCCACACCTGGGTCCTGGCAGGAGCGGGCCTGCACCACCCCGGCCCCTGAGCCCAGGACTGATCCCCAGACCACGCAGGGGGCGGGCAGGGCACCCAGCCCAGTCGCTCTGCAGGCCCCGAGGGCAGACGCAGGCGGGGCCCCCAGGACCCAGCCCATGGCCTCCGCGGCCCAGGGGGCAGCTGGGGGGAAGGGCATGGGCTGCACTGGAGACCTGGAGCCTCCGTTCTTGGACCAGACCCGCCAGGGTGGCCGGGAGCTCGCTGCAGATGCGGGGACATCCTGGGCCTCACGTGGAGATGCAGGCCCCCCCAAGCCTGCCTTGGAAACCCCAGACACCCCTGAGCCCGCCATGGAGGCCCGAGACAGACCTGAACTCACCTCAGAGGCTCCTGACACTGCAAAGATCCCAGACCCCCCCACTTTCACCCCGGAGATCTTGGAGCCCACTGCGACCATCCAAGACCACCCATACACCCCCACAGAGGTACTGGGAACCCCAGGCCTCTCCAAGGAAGCCTTGGGCCCCCCTGAGCCTGCCTCCGAGACCCCGGACCCCCCAGAGGATGCCCCAAAGACCCAGGATACCCGTGAGGATGCCTCGAAGACCCCGGGCCCCCCAGAGGATGCCTCAGAGACCCCGGACCCCCCAGAGGATGCCTCAGAGACCCCGGACCCTCCAGAAACTGCTGCAGAGACCCCGGGCCCCCCAGAGGATGCCTCGAAGACCCCAGGCCCCCCAGAGGATGCCTCGAAGACCCCGGGCCCCCCAGAGGATGCCTCAGAGACCCCGGACCCCCCAGAGGATGCCTCAGAGACCCCGGACCCTCCAGAAACTGCTGCAGAGACCCCGGGCCCCCCAGAGGATGCCTCAGAGACCCCGGACCCCCCAGAGGATGCCTCAGAGACCCCGGACCCCCCAGAGACTGCTGCAGAGACCCCGGGCCCCCCAGAGGATGCCTCAGAGACCCCGGACCCTCCAGAGACTGCTGCAGAGACCCCGGACCCCCCAGAGGATGCCTCGGAGACCCCGGGCCCCCCAGAGGATGCCTCAGAGACCCCGGACCCCCCAGAGGATGCCTCGGAGACCCCAGGCCCCCCAGAGGATGCCTCGGAGACCCCGGGCCCCCCAGAGGATGCCTCAGAGACCCCGGACCCCCCAGAGACTGCTGCAGAGACCCCGGGCCCCCCAGAGGATGCCTCAGAGACCCCGGACCCTCCAGAGACTGCTGCAGAGACCCCGGACCCCCCAGAGGATGCCTCGGAGACCCCGGAGCCCCCTGAGGATGCCTTGGAGGCCCCAGAACCCCCTGAGCCAGCCTCCAGTGGAGAGGAAAGCGCCAAAGGCCTGCTGGCACCCAACAGGGGGGCCCACCTGCCTGCTGGTGTGGGAGCTGAGGTCCCCGGGGCAGGAAACCAGGGAGACAGAGGCTTTGAGTCAGCACCCCAGGGCGCTGGGAAGGCTCCTGGGAGCGTCTGCCCCAAGGGTGGGCGGGTGCAGCCCCAGAGCCCAGCAGAGGGCGGAGGGGGCCCCCCGGGGCCCAGGCTTCTGTCGGATGTGGCTTCTGAGTCTCCATCAAGGGCTGTGCCCAGCGCGGGGAGCAGCTGCCCCGAGAAGCCCACCCCCATGTCTTCACCACCCTCCTCCAGGCGGGAGCGGGTGCGAGGTGTGGAGGGTGATGAGCAGGCCCAGGCGGCCCCCGGAATCCCCAGCCCCTCCCCACTGCAGCCCCAGGACAGGCAACCGAGGCGTGAGCCCTCTGTGCCCAGGGTCCTCGCTGGGGCAGCCCTGCCCCCCGCAGCGGCCCCTGTCCCCTGCCCCTGCCAGGGTCCGCGGGAGAGCTCGGGGGACGGGGAGGACCTCCCGTCGCCCCAGGCAGGAGCCCCACGGGCCGCTACCTCCTCAGGAACCAGGACCCACCCCGGGGAGTCCAGGCAGCGCATTGGCCTCCTGCCCCACCCCTCCCTCCTCAGCCCCAAGGTGACCCTCACGGGGGGCTTCCATGCCAAAGACCCAGCCTTGCGGCCCCCACTCCCCTGCCAAGTGCCTCCTGGCTCCGGGCCCCGGGGACCCGCCAGCCCTCAAGGGCCCCCAGCCACCCAGCAGCAGGACGAGCAGGACAGCCTGGAGGAAGGTGAGGCCGGGCGCGGGGAGCTGCCCACCAGGGTCAGAGGTGGGGGGGCGGGGGCCAGGCGAGAGGAAGGGCCGCCTCACCCCTCCCCTGTCCCCAGAGCCGCCTCCGGCCCCTGGCAGCTGCTCGGACAGCCACGGGGAGTCGTCGGGGGAGCCAGAGGAGCAGGACCTCTCGGGACCCCAGGCCCCTCGGGGCCCAGCCCAGGTGCCAGCTGAGGGGGTGCATTCGGGGGGCGGGGGCTCCACACCCACCCTGGGTGCTCAGACCGCCCTTCCCCAGGCCGCAGCCAGTGGCACCGAGGAGACTGCAGCCAAAGCCAAGCAGAGCCGCAGCGAGAAGAAAGCCCGGAAGGTGGGCTGGGGGCTGCTCCCCTGGGGGTGGGGGGCTGGTCAGACAACCCCCACCCGGGACTGGGGCCCCGCCCACCACCTCCCACCCTGGGGTGGTGAATCCCACGGGGGTGGGCGTTGGGGTTCCTTCTTGAAACAGCCGGGCCCTGTCAGCCTGCGTCCAGCAAACGGCTCTCCCGACCCGGCCTGAGCCTGTCACCGCCCCCAGGCCATGTCCAAGCTGGGCCTGAGGCAGGTGCAGGGCGTCACCCGCATCACCATCCACAAGTCCAAGAACATCCTCTTCGTCATCGCCAAGCCCGACGTGTTCAAGAGCCCGGCCTCCGACACCTACGTGGTCTTCGGGGAGGCCAAGGCCAGCAGCGTGGGCAGAGGGGGCGGGGCCGGGAGTGTGGGCGGGGCCAAGGCCAGCAGCGTGGGAGGGTGGGGGCGGGGCCAAGGCCAGCAGCGTGGGAGGGTGGGGGCGGGGCCAGCAGCATGGGCGGGGCCAGCAGTATGTGCGAGGTGGGGGCGGGGCCAGCAGCGTGGGAGGGGCGGGGCCAAGGCCAGCAGGGGTGTGGGGTGCGGGGGCAGGGGGGCGGAAGCCCAGGCGTGGCGCTGACGGCCGCTCCGCTGCGGCTGCAGATCGAGGACCTGACCCAGCAAGTGCACAGAGCTGCCGCCGAGAAGTTCAAGGTGCCCGCGGAGCCCTCCACCCTAGTCCCTGAGCCGGCGCCTGGGCCCCGGGTGCAGCCGGAGTATGAGGAGGAGGAGGAGGAGGGCGAGGAGGAGGAGGAGGTGAGGACGGGAGCAGTGGGGGTGGGAGGGTGGCTCTGGCTGGGCAGGGGCAGCCCAGTGCCTCCTGTGCCCCCAGGTGGACGAGGCGGGCCTGGAGCTGCGGGACATTGAGCTGGTGATGGCGCAGGCCAACGTGTCCAGGGCCAAGGCCGTGCGGGCGCTGAGGGCCAACCAGAGCGACATCGTCAACGCCATCATGGTGAGGCCTGGCCCTTCAGACGCCCCACCTGGCTCTGCTGGGCCCCCTGGCCTGACCCTCTCCCCCCATTTCCTGCAGGAGCTGACCATGTAGCCACTGGCCAGCTGGCCCCCCACCCCAGTGCTGCTGCTCAACAAACTTCCACCCCTGCCCCGCGGCCCTCAGCCAAGCGGGTGAGGCAGGACCTCCTGGAGCCCACACCCAGGACGGTGGTCCCGCCCCATGTCCTCCGAGGGGTGGGGCCTCCATTCCTCTGTTCTGGGGTGCCCAACGGTCCCCAAGATTATAGGCAGTCTGGTCACTTGGCTGTGGGCAAGGTGTGGGCCAGGGGACTGGGGTTCCATAAGAACACCAAGCCTCGGGCGGTTCCCACAGGGGGTTCCCACAGGAGCTTCGGGAAGGAGACGCTGCAGGAAGGCGGCCCTGGCTTCTGGTGGCCTAGCTCCCAGGGTCACCGTCCTCATCACACCCTCCCCTCCAGACAGAACATAGGGACCCTAAGTGGGGTTCCCATCCCAGCACAGGGTGTACGGGTGCCAGGATGAGAGGGTGGGGGGACTCTGAGCAGAGGAGAGGCTCCTGGCTCCATAAAGCGCAGGGTTCACGGCGCAGGGTGGGGCTGCAGCCTGCGGGCTCCCTGCTCGCACCATCGGGGTTTGTGGAGCAGAGGCACCTGGGAGGGGGTGGCCGGGGCGTCCCCACACCTCTGTGCAGTCTCCAGGCTCCCCTAGGGTCACCCCACTGCCTCCCGCACTCAAAGGGCACGGATGGGAGGCTGAAGCCCAGGGGCCGGGATGGAGGGATAAGGGGGACACGTTTGCTGTGGACCTTGGGGGCCTCAGTGAGAGGCCATGCCCCCGGGCGCCTGGTGCCCACGTCCCTGCAGCGAGGGCCTGACATTCACATCACAGGCGCCCGGGACCCCTGTTCCCCGCCCCACGTCCAGGAAGCAAGAGCCCATGCTCCCGCGGGCAGTGTCAGCCCAGGGCAGCGCGGGGCGCAGACCGCTGTACCCAGCCTGGGCGGGAACGGGGGCAGGCGCTAAGGGCCGGAGGACACCGGCCCCCACAGGATCAGAAACACGCTGGCAGCAGAGATAAAGTATTCACATTGCAGCAATTTCTTTAAGGTCTCTGAGTTTCGATAGGAACGTCATGTGCAAAACCACTGCTGTCCGGGCTCCACGGGCGGGTGCCCAGCAGCCTCTGCCCGTCTCCTTCACAGTAGAGGCCCGCACCCAGGCCCGGCCCTGGGCGGGGAGGCGGCCGCGGCCGGGCGTTAGGCCGAGTCAGGGTCCAGGCTGCAGCCCAGCGCCTCGATGTCGTTGCTGATGTCCGAGATCATGCGGTCCCACTCGTCCCCCTCCGAGGGCACGGACTGGTCGTCGGAGCTGCCGGCCACTCTGTTCCCGTTGGAGGTGGAGGTAGAGGCGGAGCTGACGGCCCGCCGGTACCGCCCAAAGCTGTCGGTGATGATGCCGCGGCCGTCCTTCACCCCGATGGTCTCCAGGAAGTTCTCGAAGTGCTGGCTGTCCTTCTCGGGGATGAAGGGCCGCAGACCTGCGGGCACACCGCAGCTGACCCTGCCGTCCCACAGGGAAGCCCCAGGAGGAGGAGGGACAGGAGGGGCCGAGCAAGGCACCCCCTGCCCAGCGGGGCTCCCACCGCGCCACCCCTCGCTCATGGACAAGATGAGACAGCCTCGCTGGGGCAGAGCCCGGGACCGGAGCTCCACGGTCCCTGACAGCCAGCCTGTTCACGAGGGTCCACGGGAGACACTGCAGGCCCAGGGCGCAGGGCGCAGGGCGCGGGCCCATCCCTCGGCTGCAATGGCGTTTTCACTCTGCGCCCCGCGAACTCCTGCTCACCCGACCTGCCCGTGCGCACCCCCCGCCCCCGCGGCTCACCCAGCAGCAGGAACTTGCGGCTGTCCCCGTAGAGCCGCCGCAGGTTGATGCAGAACTCGTGCACGGAGGCCCCGTCCCGGTACTCGTGCAGCAGCGCCGCGAACTGCTGGATCTCTTGCGAGGACAGCTTGGTGCGCAGCTGCGGGGAGCAGGTGGTGGGTGGGGGGCCGGCCCAGAGCCACCCCGCTCTGGAACCGCCCCGCCCCACCCCACCCCCGCGGGCTGGCTGGCGGACGCCTACCGTGAGCATGTAGTCCTGCAGCAGCTCGGCGGCCGTGGCACTCAGCTCGCTCTCGCTGGCCGTCTTGGCGTGGGGCGCGGTGGGCACACACTCGGGGAAGGAGCTGCAGGAACACGGCCCCTGAACCGGCACCCGACACGCAGGGCGCTGGGCCAGGGCAGGGGCGGGGGGGGGGGGGGGGGGCTGCTGGGGGAAGGGCAGTGCGGAGCGGGACTCACAAGCTGCCGGCGTCCGCCTCGTACGGCTCCTTCAGGTCCACTTTGGTGGAAGAGTCATCTGTGTGGGATGCAGAGCAGAGGCCGGGTTGCAGGAGGGCAGCCACCCAGGGCCCAGCTCTCCCAGGACCGCGGGAACAGCGCGGGCACGGCCGGCCTCGGGCAGAGCATGGGCTGGGACTCCCCGGGGGGCCTCGTGAGGTGGGGGGGCAGAGGCTCCCACCAGCAGCGCCCGAGGGCTCACGACTGCCCCGTGCCCAGCAAGCACCACAGCCGCCCACGCGGGGGAGGGGCTGGATCCGGGCGTGCAGCTGCCCTGTCCCACAGCCGGGGCTGAAGCCATGACTAGCTGGTCCCCAGCGAGACCAGTGAGCTCCCCACGGACAGACAGGCCCAGGAGCCGAGACCTCCAGACCAGCCAAGGGCCTGGTACCGCTGGTCCTCAGGACACAGCCGACAGTGGCCTAAGGTTTGTAACACAAGGGACCCTGAGACATTGTGACGTGCAGGGACCGAGAGCTGAGGCAGAGGCAGGTCCCAGGGGCTGTGGGAGCAAAGGCAGGTGGTGGGCAGAGGAATGGTCCGTGGCCTGGACCGTGGAGATGACGTGGGACCGGGAAGAGCTGGCTGAGCTCTGACCTCGCGGCCTGTCTGGGTGCGCACTGTCTGGGGCGGGCCCTGCAATGGGGGGGCGGGGGGTGTGCCGTGGAGGAGATCCCTGGTCCAAGCCATGAAGGCAGAGGGAGCCCAGAGCTACGAAGGCAGGACCAGCCTGTCCCTGGGCCGCAGACGAGCTGGCAGCGCCCAGACGGGCAGGGAGACCACTGGGCTCTCGCCCAGGCGGCGAGGCTACCCTGAGCCTGAGCCGGAGCCGCCGGGTTGGGGGACCTGTCCACTCGGAGCCCTGGCACACGGGCTCCGCACAGAGGCGCCTGGGCTGCTGGCCTCTCACTCACAGAACCCCGGGCCCCCAATAAACGGTTTCAAAAGCAGAGGGTTTGGCTGTGCACGTGAAGGTCCTGAACGGCACTCAGTGGGCCCTGTGGGCGGGGCCTGAGTCTGGCTGTGCGTGTGCGTGTGGGTTGGGGTCACCTGAATGCTGTCCTGGTCTAAGCTTTGGGGCTCCTTCACTGCCCCCCACCACCACCACCACCCCAGCAGCCTCTGTCCTGGGAGGGAGGCGCCCACAGCCGCTCGCAGCCCTAGTGCTGGCAGCCCCCGTGTGGTCTGACTCAGGTGAGGTGACCTGAGCCACCTGCGGTCCCAGAAAAGAACCCCAGCCCCGAAGTGATGCTGGAGCCACTGGTTGGCCCGGGGAGGGGGGTTCGGGTGCCTGCAGGGGCGTCTGGAAATCGAGGCACTGGCTCCAGCCTGAGGACCCGGGGCGACGTGCCCGTGGCGGCAGAGCCCTGCGCCCGCCTGCGCTCACCGCTGTGCAGGGACAGGTGGTGCGTGGGGGTGGAGGCTCCGTCGAAGATGGCTCTGTCCAGGAAGTCGATGGTGGACTCGGTGTACACGATCTGGAAGACCTGCCCGAGCAGCGAGCACAGCTCCTCCGCCGCCACCTGCGGGGGGCAGAGCGGCACCTTCCTGGGCGGCTTCCGGAGGCCTGGCCCTCAGGCCTCTGCATCCAGGTGGCCAGCAGCTCTTGCAGCTCTTCCCAGGGCCCTGCCAGCCCCCCACCGGTCCCGGCCTGGGGTGGGGCTGGGGGGCAGCACTCCCAACACCAGGCCTCACCGCCTGCAGCTGCAGCAGGACCGGGACGTGGGGCCTCTAGAAGGGCCTCCAGGGGGCCTCCAGGGCGGGGCCTGTGAGGCGACTGTCGCTGGGTCCCCTCCGTCTCACGGAGCGGAAAGGGGACAGACGAGTGCCAAGGGTTCCCCGGGGCTAGCAGCCCTCCAGAGGCTGATGGGGCCCCAAACCCTAACTGGCCACTCCCAGGCATCCTCCCTCAGGGCACAGCTTGGGGTACAGAGAACCAGCCCCCATCATACAGGGGAGGGAGGGGTGATGCTGGGGAAGAGAACCACCCAGCACAACCCAGGAGGCACCACTCAGTGTGACCTGGGGCCTGAGCCAGGGTGGGTGGGGCCAGCTGGGGGGGGGGCGGGGGAAGGCCTGGTATGAGGGGCGGGGCCTGGGTCAGGTGTGAGGGTGGGGCCTGGGTCAGGTGTGTGGGGCGGGGCCTGGGTCAGGTGTGTGGGGCGGGGCCTGGGTCAGGTGTGAGGGTGGGGCCTGGGTCAGGTGTGGGGGGCGGGGCCTGGGTCAGGTGTGGGGGGCGGGGCCTGGGTCAGGTGTGTGGGGCGGGGCCTGGGTCAGGTGTGAGGGTGGGGCCTGGGTCAGGTGTGGGGGGTGGGGCCTGGGGCAGGTGTGGGGGGCGGGGCCTGGGTCAGGTGTGTGGGGCGGGGCCTGGGTCAGGTGTGAGGGTGGGGCCTGGGTCAGGTGTGGGGGGCGGGGCCTGGGTCAGGTGTGAGGGTGGGGCCTGGGTCAGGTGTGGGGGGCGGGGCCTGGGTCAGGTGTGAGGGTGGGGCCTGGGTCAGGTGTGTGGGGCGGGGCCTGGGTCAGGTGTGAGGGTGGGGCCTGGGTCAGGTGTGGGGGGCGGGGCCTGGGGCAGGTGTGGGGGGCGGGGCCTGGGTCAGGTGTGGGGGCGGGGCCTGGGCCATGTGTGAGGGCGGGGCCTGGGCCAGGTGTGAGGGTGGCCGGGTCCCAGTGCCGCTCACCTTGCTCTCCGTGGCCAGGATCACCAGGCAGCAGGCCTCCACAGGCCCCCCTCCACTCTCGGACAGGGAGCCTGTGGTGAGGCCTCTGGAACTTTCCGCACACAGACTCTGGCTGGGGGAGATGCCGGGGTCCTGGGCTGAGAAGTCAACACCGGGGCAGGTGAGGGCAGGCGGGGCCTCCACAGCAGGCGCTGGGCGGCCTGGCTTGGCTCAGGGGACACGCCACGCGCTTTCCCCCACCTTCTCTCAGCAAAGGCAAGGACAGGCGAGCAGCCCCCTGCCATGCCCAGAGGCCCCCCACGTGACCGCCCAGTGCCCTCGCAATGACGGCACAAATGCTGAGCGGACACTGAACTGCTGGCTCAGCCTCTCTGATCACAGGGGTCCTGACAGGAGGGGAAGCGCAGGCCCAGGGTCCAGGGCGGGGCCAGGGCATGTCGGGGACCGAGTCCAGGTTGGGGCCCAGACAAGGAGCCCTGCCCATGTCCCTGAAGTCCACTGGTTCGCACGGGTCCCTGCTGGGTCCTACCAGCTGGGGTGTCTTGCATCTGCGGGCAGCGCCGACCTGGGACCCCACACACCTCGGGGCAGAGGCTGTGCTCGACGGGTGCTGGCCCAGGGGGACCAGAGAGGGGGCCCCACTGCCAGGAGAGGCTGCAGAAGGTCCGAGTCCCCTCGGGGGACCACGCAGATCGCACGGCTCGAGAGGCCCTGAGGGTCTGGCTCACCTTTGCACCCAGCTTTGGGGAGCTGCGGGGCCTGGCAGGGCCCCCCAGCCTCAGGCTGCCCACGTGGGGCCCTGCCAGGCCTGGGTGCCACAGGACACCCGTGTCCCAGAGGGGGCGGCCCTGGGCAGAGCACCAGCTCAGAGCCAGTGGCCAGACCCCACCCCTGCCCCTTGGGACCTCCTGGGTTCCGCCCTCCTCGGGCCGAAGCCGACGCAGAGACAGAGGCAGAGGGCACCTCTCGGTTTCTCGGGCCCAGTGGCAGCAGCCGCTGACCGGCCTGCAGGAGCCGACTGACTCCAGAGCGTCCAGGCAGACTCGCTCCTCATCGGAGACCAGGCACCCCCCACCCCGCGCGCCCAGGCCTCCACCCCTTGCGCCCAGGCCCCCACCTGTCTTCAGGACCACCAAGTGCGAGGCGTCGTCCCGCACGTAGGACACGGCGGCGATGTCGTGGATGGGCACCCGGAGGATGGTGTCCTCGCCGTCCCGCCAGGCCAGCTTGACGTTGTAGGCCGACAGGCTGATGACCGCGTCGTGCTCCTGCGTCAGGTGTCCGGGCAGCTGGTGGGCTCTCTGGAGGGGACACGGGCGTCAGGTCGCAGAGGCCTGAGCCCCGCCCGCTGCCCCTGGGCTCCCAGTCGGCCGCGGGGTGCGTCTGGGTGTTTAGGAAACGCTAATTGTGAACAGCCAGCACCTCGAGGAGCATGACTGGGGCCAAATGCACGTTCAGACAGAGGAACCGAATGTGGTGGCACCGGGTCTGACTGTGAAGGCCCAGCTCAGAGGACCAGGAGCTGCTGCCAGAGCGTAAGGGGCAGAGGTCAGGGTTAGCAGGTGACGCAGACCGAGGGTCAGAGGTCAGGGTTAGGAGGTGACACAGACCGAGGGTCAGAGGTCAGGGTTAGGAGGTGACGCAGGCCGAGGGTGGGGCGGGGTGGAAGGAGGGTCACCTTGGCGTTGTCTATGAAGTGCAGGATCTCAGTCCGACTGGACGGGTTCAGGTACCCGGGGATGGACGTTAACTGACCTAAGTACTGAGCGAGACGGGAGAGGCCGTGAGAGAGGGCCAGCCAGCGGCACCGGCCGGCTTCACGTGGCCACAAAGCCGGTCCCCGCGGGCGGCCACGGAGAGGCGCTGACGCGATGTGACAGCCCACGACTGGTGTCGCCAAGCTGTCTCCCGCGTGGGGGGTGGGGTCTGAGTGTGACCCGGCGCGTCCGGCGTCCCCATCGCCCACTCGCACACGCAGGTCGCTGTCCCAACAGGGGACCCAGACGCCGCCCTGTTCACCAGGCCAAGAGCTCAGAGGTCCCCGTCCCGCCTCACGAGAAAACCCGACAACCTGACAATCAACAGGTCTTCTAGGTTCTGGGGCCACCAGAGAGCAGGGCACAGAGGTCATAGGCCCCCACAGGCCGCCCCCCCACCCCC
This sequence comes from Myotis nattereri, assembly GCF_964212035.1. NCBI lineage: Eukaryota > Metazoa > Chordata > Mammalia > Chiroptera > Vespertilionidae > Myotis > Myotis nattereri. Next base: position 83,184,033 of record NC_138086.1, read on the forward strand.
CGCCCCCCGCCCCCCGCAGGAGGGAGCTGACCAAGTGCCGAGCACTGGCCTGGCCGAGGCTGAGACCAACGCAGGGGGCCGGGCGCAAGGCAACAACAGCAAATGGACGAGCGCCTTCGTGAGCGATTAGACACGCGCATCGGGGACAAGCTCCCATGGGAAAGGCGCCGGCAGGTCACCCCTGAGGCTCTGGGAGCAGCAGCTGGGCTCCCGTTCCTCCCCCTGAACGCAGAATGAGCGCCTCTGCACCTGCACCGGGTCCTGCTGGGACCTGGCGTGTGTCCAGCTGCGTGTCCGTCCTGAGCCCGCCTGTCACCCGCTCCAGCCCGTGGGTGCCCACAGCACGGCGCCCGCGTCGGCACAGGAACCGGCCTGGCTTGGCTACCCGAGTGAGGCACCGTGTTCGCTTTAAGCGATGGCAACGGCGTGTTCTGAGCTCTGGCCCCGGCTCCCTGACCACGGCGTCTCCTTCCTTCTCCCACCTCCTGAGCTGCACTGTTGCTCACTTGCTCCCACCGAGTTGGGGGTCCATCCAGTGCCCCGGGCACAGGCTTTGACACCCCGAGACCTGCGTCTGTCTGGGCTGTGCCCACCAGGCAGGCAGCCCTAACCCTTGACAAGCCGAGAAGCGGCGCTCACCACCGCGGGGAGAGCCTGGCGCTGGGCCCCAGCTCCCGGACGGGCACCCGGGGGGGGGGGGGGGGGACGCACTGACCTTCACCTCCTTCTCGATGTAGTCGCTCAGCAGCCGGTCGGGCTCCACGCGCTCGGGCAGCGACAGCACCACCGTGTGCAGGGGCCGCCGCTCCGTCACCTTCTCGTGGGCCTTCTTGTCTCGGCTCTTTTCTCCTTTGAGGAAGACCCGCTTGAACGGCGACACGAGGCCAGGCTGCGGGCAGAGACGGCAGCGGCTGGAGCCATTGCTGGCACAGGCTCTGCGAGAAGTGGCCGCGCTGGGACCACGCGGGGTGGGCCGGCCCTCACCTGCTCTCAGGCACTTGGAAGGTCAAGGGCCGATTCCCAGCGGCCAGAAGAGGGCGGAAAGAGGAGACTCCCCCGGACAACACAGGCGCGGCGTCTCCCAACCCTGGGCTCACTCCCCTCCAGGGCCTGAGAGGCAGGCAGGTCCAACATTTATTAAAACTCTCTGTGTGCCGGGTGGCTCAGTGGTTGAACGTCGACCCAGGTTGCGGGCTCCATCCCAGTGTGGGGCGTGCGGGAGGCAGCCTATTAATGATTCTGTCTCATCAGCGATGTTTCTATCTCTCTCTCCTCTCCCTTCCTCACTGAAAATTCAATAAAAACATTTTTTAAAAAATATATATATATTATTGGTTTTACAGAGAGGAAGGGAGAGGGATGGAGAGTTAGAAACATCGATGAGAGAATCACCGATCAGCTGTCTCCCGCACGCCCCACCCTGGGGACCAAGCCTGCAATCAAGATACATACCTTTGACCAGAATCAAACCCAGACCCTTGCAGTCGCAGGCTGACCTAGCCACTGAGCCAAACCGGTTAGGGCTAAAACATATTTTTTTAAAAGAACTGAAAATCTCTTTTTAATGGAACCAAGTGTTTGTAGCCCTGCAATTACTCACCTTCACTCAACAAGCGTTTTTACTGGGCACTCAGGCTCCTCGTCACCAAAATGCTCTTGTAACTTTGACCCCAAAAGACAAAAGGACCCATTTAGCCCCGGAAGGAGCAGGACACTCCGATGGGTCCGGGGACCACAAGAAGGACTCTGTCGGGAGCTACGGAGGCCTCACCCGCCCTCAGACCTGCAGGTGCGTCCCCACCGTCCCCACCGTGCCCCCCCAGGCAACGCGCCGGTGTCTCCGCTCCCCACGCGGGCGGCAGGGGCAGAGCTCGGGCGGGTCCACGCTGTGGATGCGCTTTCTCTGACCTCTCTCCGAAGTCATTTTCCACCTCAGATCTGGGTCCTCGCTGACCGAAAGCCCAGGCCCAGCAGCTGGCACCTGAGCCCTCATTCCTGGGCTCAGTGAGCACACACGGCTCCTCGCCTCACCGCCGTCTGCCTGGAGACTGGTTCTCACTCCCGGAACCCCCACCGCCTTCCAGAGCCGGGCCCCGGGGGGCCCCCTCCGCCAGCACCCACCTCGCCCTCCATGGACCCGCCCCGGGGCGTCCGTGGGGAAACTCCTGCAAGGGAGCGGGCCCCCCTCTGTGGACAGGCACTGTGCTCCCCTGCTCCCTCGGCCGCCTGGGCTGTTACGGCCACATGGTGACCCTCCCCCGACACCGGTGACGGCCGGAAGGACGGAACCACAGCTTCCGTCTGCTTCCAGCTCAAAATAACGACAGGAGGCAGCACCTGCACCGGGGCCAATCCGCAACCCTCAGGACAAGTGCGCGTGCACTGCCTCGTTACACGTTTGGGGGCCCCTGACCCGTCTTCTCCTGGGACCCACCGGTCCCCACCTGCCTGTCTCTGGCCATCGGCCTGTTTCTGTCTCTGAAAACGTTGCCCACGGGAGAGCTACCTTCTGCTTCATAGCTGGCAAACATTTTCCTTGACTTTTCTTTCACGCATGTTGACCTTATTAGACCCTTGGTCACCACCCTCCCGCCTCAGGGTTTTGGGGGAACAGGGAGGAAAGCTTCCCGACCCCCAGGTTGCTGAAGGCCCGCCCATGTTTGTACACAGATGGCCAGTCGGTTTTCACTCGCGTCTCTGACCGACTGCGGCTCACCCTGCTGCACACGCACCCAGCTGCCCACTGGGGCGCACAGACCCCACGGCAGCGCCCCCCCCCCCCGCCCTCGGCCTCATGGGGAGCAGAGCCCCTCCCGTTCCTGCGGGATCGGCACCAGGCGCCCGGCTGTGGGGCACCCTCCTGTTTTCTCAGGTTTCCTGGGGTTTTTCCCTGTTTGTAACACAAATGAGTGTTAAATGGTCTGGTTCCAGAAAAAGCCTGATTTTTATTGGGGTCACATTATAAATTAACTCAGAGACGGACACCAGAAGCGAGGGCACTGCAGGCCCACACTGCTGGCCGGGTCAGGCCTCGCCCAGGCGCGTCAGGACCCTGAAGGCCGTGCTGTCTGCATGACGCTCGCGACTGCCCGCAGCCCAGCGCGCTGGACACCATGGCCAAGGCGCCACCGGGCTCCCTGCTGGGACGGACGCGTTTACATCGCGCGCGTAGTCAGACCACAGTGAACTGTGTGTGGCACGTGCTTCGAAAGGCACCAGGGGGCTGAGGGACGGGCAGAGGGGTCAGAAGACGGGCAGACACAGGATAGAGCAGGCGCAGCCAACGCTGATGGTAGGTCGAGGTGGTGGGCGTATGGGTATTTGCTGTAAAATTCTTTCAAATTTGGTGTATTCGAGATTTTTCATAACAAAATGGGGGGGGACGGGGACTGGCTGCATACTTCCCGTCCAAGCAGGGGGCTGGAGACGCCGTCAGGGGCAGGGTCTGGAGCGAAACCTGAGGTGGGTCTGACATCGAGGGCACAGCGGCAGGTGGGCCTGGGCTGCTGTGTGCACCTCAAACAGGAACGTGCCAGCTCTTTCGAGTGACATACCAGCTGGGGTGGTGGCTGTCAGACTCAGCCAGGCCGGCGCACTTCCTGGCAGGTGACCGCAGCCTGTGCGAGGCGTGCAATTGGTGACCCTAATATCCGGGACCACACCCAGCTACGGAGTCAAAGGCCATGACACAGGAGGCATGGGAAGTGTCTGGGACGGCGAGCATGGGATCCTAAACTGGAGGAGTAATGGAGCCAGATTAGCCGTTTCTCTTTCCTCTCACAGGGACCACACAGGAGAGCCGCACCGCCCACCGAGAGGCCGCCGGGTCGCCCTGAGCGGCAGCGACACGCTGGTCGGGCGTGCGGACTCACTGCCTTCCCTCCTCCTGGGCTGCCGGCCACCGCAGCTCACCACCCTAAGCCGCAGACAAAAGCCCAAATCCACCCTCCACTTGGCAAGGATTCTTTTCGCCGCACGCGCCGACTGCCTGCCTGCGATCAGGCGCCTAATCTGATTATCCCACAGGCCAATGCTCGGCCGGGAAACTACCGTGTGGGCCCGGGACACTGTCACGTGTGGGTCCCGGGAGACTGTCACGTGTGGGTCCCGGGAGAGTCACGTGTGGGTCCCGGGACACCGTCACGTGTGGGTCCCGGGACACCGTCACGTGTGGGTCCCGGCAAACCGTCATGTGTGGGTCCCGGGAAACTGTCACGTGTGGCCACTCTCCCAGTAGAAAACAATCCTTGAATTTCTACCCGAATGTCAGGTCCAGTCTCCGACCCTCCCACTGCGACATAGGACACCCGGTGCACATGAGGAATAGCACTGCCCCGCAAGGGGGCTCGGGATCGAGCTAGACTGAGCTCAGGACAGCCCTTGGGGGCAGGTGGCCCGCCGCTTTCTGTTGCCCGGGCCTGTCTGGGTCGATGGAGACCTGTCCCAGCCCAGGGCCACCGCTCCAGACTCCGGTCCCATCATTGGGATGTCCTGGGCTTGCTTCAAAATCACCTGCCGCCCTAGCCCAGCGGGATAGGGGACCAGAGATGGGGCACCCGCAGCCGACACCCCTTCCCTCCAGGGCGCGGAGATGGGTCTGCTCCCGTCCTCGGGCGCCTGCGAGCGCGCCCCTGGCTCCTTGTCCAAGTCTCCTTCAGATAAGGACGCAGGTCCTGTGGGGTGGGCGCCACCTGCCGACCTCCCTGAACCTTCATCACCTCGTTCAAGGCCATCTCCAAACACAGACCCACGCTGAGCTGCGGGGCCAGGCTCCAACCCCGGAACTTGGGGGGCCACGTCCAGCTCAGCCTGGGAGCAGGGCTGGCGGAGGACACGGGCGAACCAAGCGGGCACGGGGGCATGGTGAGGCGGCCGGGGGCATCCCACGTTCTCTCTCAGGTGGGCTCGCTGTCTTCGTAACAGAGGCTCCTTCCTCGCTCTTGTCAAAGCCCGTTCCCCACGGCCCCGCCTGCCCTGAGCTCGCGTCCCCGGCACGTGCACCCAGGGCGCAGTCAGTGCCAGACGACAAGCTCATCGTGCCAGCGGCTCTGGGTCCCGGCGGCCCCACGCGTCTGACACACCGCACTGGCCTTTCCGACGCTGCGTGCGAGCAGCTCACTTTCCAAACAAAACGCCCGGCCCTCAGCCCTCTCCCCACCTCTCCCCACGGCACCAAGCGCATCAGCGCCCCGAGATCAATGCAGGGGGCCTCGTGCTGAGCGGCCGACCCAGACGCAGCCCAGAGCAACCAGGCACCAGTTCCCTACACGTTCATTCACATGCACATGTTCACACATGTGCTCACCTGTGGAGGGAAGTCGCCAGCTCACACCATCCAACTGCCTGGGAGCTGGAGTCACTGAAGTTTGTTTATTTTTTTTGGTTAACCCCTGGAGTGCCGGGCACTCCTCCTGCAGTATCATATTAGATGCTAGGAGTTCACTCTTTATTGACTGATGGCACCTAAGTGCAGAAAACAAATGTAGTAAAGGTTTCCTTAAGTTTTTGAATATGTAACTTCATTTACTTGCAATACATAATTTTTTCCCTAAACTGCTGTAAAATCGGCAAAAATGCCTTGGCAATTTTAGCATAGTTCCTAGGATATTGGTTGGCACTCAAAGGGTTAATCCTCACCCCAGGATATTTTTCCACTGATTTTTAGAGAGAGTGGCCGGGAGGGAGAGGGAGAGAAAGTGAGAGAAAGAATGATGTGAGAGAGACACACTGATTGGGTGTCTCCCGCACATACCCTAGCCAGGGCCAGGAATCGAACCTACAACCCAGGTTCAAGCCCTGGACCAGAAACAGAACCAACCACCCTGGGGTGCACAGGCTGGTCTCTAACCACTGAGCCGCTGGCCAGGGCTGGAATCACAGAAGGAACGGGCGCTGGTCTAGGCCAAGCTTCCAACACTCAGGTGAGCTGGCAGGTCCGGAGCTGGTGACCTGGGGCCATAACCACGGGATCTTCTTGCCACTTTTTATATGGAAATTCTCAGAAATTCACCAACGGAGGCCAAACAGTAAGTAACGAACACCCACTGCCGAGCATCCAGCTGTCTCCCTCCCCCTCCAGCTTGAATAACACTCACCTCACAAATCACAGAATCCGCCTGTGACATCTCAGCATGGACGCCCCTCAGATCAGAACAGGACGGAACACAAATACCAAACACAACACGACTAGCAGTGAGCCCTCATCACCACCTGAGACCCAGCCCTGCGTCCCAGGCACCTCACCAACTCTTTTCGCACGTGAAGAAGGCGAATAAACTAGATGGACGCAGGGGTGTGTACCTTGTTCAGACGGAAATCCTGGCCACGGGCAGGGCGGCTGCAGCCAGCAGCAGCTCAAGCGGCAGAAGCCGGCGTGGCTTCCACGCAGCGGCCCCCACCCGGCTGCGATCCTCGACCGAGTCAAAGGCTTTTGTAAAAACGTACCCAACCCAGCCCAAGTGCACACCTACGTTCCTTACAAAAAGGAGTTACATCCTGACAGAATAGTGTCAGACGCACAAAACTGGGGTTCGCTTGGGAAGGAGGCAGGTGTGTTCTCTAAGCCACAAATCAGGACGCGTGGTCTACAAGGCACCAGTCCCTGCGGACTGTGCACGTAGGCGTGGCCCCAGCAGACTTCTGTCCCCACGCTCACCCCCACCCCGCAGGCCCCTCCTGCATCCCCACCACCCAGCGTCTTCCATGGGACATGGCAGGGGTTCCAGCTACCCTCCTCCTAGGTGCCAGGGGAGCCTGAGAAAGGACAGGGCTGTACCCGGGGCCACTTTATATGGGATCCACTGGGTTCTACTGGTTCTCTGGCAGCTTCCTGTCCTGGGGAATTAGACCACGTTAGCATGAGCCTGAATAACTGCTTGACAAGCACCAAGACAAGTGTCCGGACACCCGAATGAGCCTACCACCCACACTGTTAAAGAGTTAAAGCTGCATTTTAAAAAGTATATATTTTTATTGATCTCAGAGAGGAAGGGAAAGGGAGAGTTAGAAACATCAAGCATGAGAGAGAATCATCAATTAGCTGCCTCCTGCATACCCCCGACTAGGGATCGAGACTGCAATCTGGGCATGTGTCCTTGGACCGGAATCAAACCCGGGACCCTTCAGTCCACAGACCAATGCTCTATCCACTGAGCCAAACTGGCCAGGGCAAAGCTGCATTTTTGAGGAAGCTACCTTGAGAAGAGAATTTAAATGTCCATCGGGCCTGGCTATGGTGGCTCGGTGGATTGAGTATCATCCCCTGGACCAAGAGTTCCCAGGTTCGATTCCTAGTCAGGGTACATACCTGGGTTGCGGGCTTGATCCCCAGTAGGGGGCGTGCAGGAGGCAGCCAAACGATTATTCTCTCTCATCATTGATGCTTCTCTCTCTCACTCTCCCTTCTGAAATCAATAAAAATGTATTTTTTAAAAAATGTCCAACTCTACTTTCATGAAGTTATTGTCATTACTTCTGCTGTTTCAGCTTGAACCTGTGTATGTGGTTTAGTTTACCACGATGAAAATGGCATCGCCTGGGGGGGCAGAGCGGGAAGGTTCCCCCGGCTGGCGACCACGACCGGCGACCGGCACGGAGCAGCAGGTGAAGTGTGCTGGGTGGTGGCCTGGATAGGAAGCCGCGTCCCAGCGCCCAGCGCCCAGCGCCCAGCCGCCTGCGGGAAAATGAGCTGTGAGGCGCAGGAAACAGAAAGCGTGCTCTCTGGCCTCAGGCAACTATGTCTCCTCCACCGAGACAGTGAATGCCTGGTGCACAAGGAAACCCGTCAGGAACCTCTCCTGCCTGAAATCTCTCCACTGGCCACCACTCCCAAATTCTTGAGTTTTACTGGCTTTTCACTTTTATTCCAAAAGCTCAGGAATGTGTTTCCCTCAATATTGCTAAAGGGCGTAACGTTTCTACCAAAGCTGATAGAAGATTCTAGAAGAAACTCAGCCAGACCCATCCTTCCTGGGTGGGTGCGAACCCACGACTCTCCTGAGCAAGGAGGGAGTCTGGCCTGAGGCCCGGGTACCTGGCGCTCTGGGGCCGGAAGGAGCGCGGCCTGAATCCCCCAGGGCCTTCTACCAGCTTCGGTCCCCAGCTCTCCCCGTCTGCGGTGGGCAGCCTCTCCGCAGGACCGCTCCGGGCTGGGCCACTGGCATGGGCTCTGGGCCGGGTCCCTGGCTTGGGCTCTGGGCCGGGTCACTGGCTTGGGCATCCAGACTAAAACAGCTTTGTAGGGAGCTGCTCCCGCACTCCCGCTGACACAGGTGAGAGGCAGCACCACCTGCCCACACTCCCCTTCAGATGCACCTTTGCAAAGCGGGGCACCATGTCAGGCAGGTGACGGATGGGGGACACAGCGGGCTCTGACCTAAGACCATAGGGCTGACCAAGGGCTGCTTTAAACTTCTATATGGAAGTGTACACATGCCACACTTCCTGCCAGTGGTTCTCAACCTTCCTGATGCCGCGACCCTGTAATACAGCTCCTCATGTTGTGGTGACCCCCAATTTCATTGTTACAAATGGAACATAAAGCATAGTGATTCATCACAAAAGCAATATGTAATTATATATGTGTTTTCCGATGGTCCTAGGCGACCCCTGTGAAGGGTCGTTCGGCCTCCAAAGGGGTCGCGACCCACAGGTTGAGAACCTAGGCCAACGCGGTAGGTGAGACTCCTTAGCAGTTTATAAAGCCTGTGTTCGGAAAGACATCTCACCGACACCCACCTCCCCGGAACGGCCGCCTACGCTGCGCGCTGTTCGGGCTCCGGGAGAGGATGCGCTTCTCTATCAACTCCGGCCCGTCCTCGGAGCCACACCTTCGACACCGCAGAACCGAGGCGGCTCCGAGCCATCGCGTCCGAAACCGACTGGGAAACGCCGCGGCCCGAGCCCCCGGGGGGCAGCGGGAGGGAAACGCGGTCGGGACGCTGTGCGCTGCCCGCGGGGCTCGGCATCTGGCTCCGCGCGGCGCCAGCAACTTGAGGACATGAAGCCGCAAAGGCTCCGCACATCCCGGACCCCGCCTCCGAGGTCCCCATCCCGGACCGCGCAGCCCCGGTCCGCACCCCCGGGTCAGGCCATGTGCAGAGCCTGGTTTGGGGGAGTCGCTGGCCGGAAGGGGCGGAAAGGCGTGGCTCCTTCCTCCCCCGCCGCGCCGGCCGGCGGCGAACCCCCTACCGGCATTGTCCCGGGCGCCCTCCGCCCCGCGGTCCGCTCCGCCGCCCGCCCGTGCGCTGGGCTCCGCACGCCGTCCTCCCGGCCCCGACCTCCCTCCCCGGCCGCCCCGCGCCCGCGCTCGCAGAGCGGAGGGCGGCCCGCGGGAGCCTCCCGGGCCCCCAGCCCGGCCCCCCGGCCCCCCGCCTGCCCTCGGAGGACGCACCTTCTTGCCCTTCTTGCCCTCCTCCTCCATGTCGCCGCGAGCGGTCCCCGCGGCCCGGCCCGCCCAGGGAGCCCCGCGCCCCCGAGACCGCTACATGCTCGCCCGGGCCCCGCGGCCGCCGCAGCCGCGTTCCGGCGCTGCCCGCCCGCCGCCCTGCGCTGTCTCCGCCCGCGGCCGCCAGGGGCCGTCCGCACCCCGCACCCTGCACTTCCGGGCCCAGGGCTCGGGCCCGCCCCCCGCACGCCCCGCCCCCAGCCCTTTCGGGCGGCGGGATGGCGCCCGCCCTGCTCGGGGCCGCGGGAGCGCATCTGTCGCGCCCCTTTCCCGCCCCCAGCCCGCCCATTGCCCCTCGGGGTCGCGGGAGCAGCTTCAGCTTTTGGATTCCGCCGCCATTTTTACGGCAGCCAACTTCCCGGCCTGCCTCGCGCCTGGGAGGCCGACCTCGGGCAGACGGGGTGGGAGGACGGGGTCGGCAGGGAGGGCGGGGCTCACCGGAAGGGAAGGAGGGGCCTGGGGGAGGCGGGGCCCGAGGGAGGGAGGGGCGGGGCTCCCTGGGCGCGACAGGAAGTGAGGGATGGGCCTGGGGGCGGGGCCCGCTGGAGGGGCGGGGCCTGAGGAGGAGGGGCGGGGCTAACCGGAAGGTGAGACTGAGCTCCTTTTATTCGTTGCCCGGCTTGTTAAATCTGTCGCCTTCCAACGCGGAGGGGTCTGCCTCTCTCCTGTGTCCCCGGCCCTCCGCGTAGGAAGCCAGTTTCTAGCCACACCCAGGAAGCTCCCGAGGTTGCTAACGCACCGCACAGCACACATCGTGGGAGCTAAGAGCCAGCAGAACCGGTGCTTTGCCCGGAAGCACATGGCCGAGCGGAGTCAGGCAGCGGGCCGCTACCTTGCCACTAAGCCACGCCCCTGTCGGCACGAGCTCTGCAGCACAGACCGTGTAAACCGACCCTCAACGAGCCAGTCTGTCCCCACTGGTTCTCCTCCGTGAGGGATGCATGCCAGCTGCGTGTCCTGCCTCTCGCCCCGCACTGTCCCTGCTCTGCGGGGTGCCTCTGGGCCCCTGGCACTCCCCGGCCTGCAGGAGGTGCTGGGGGCCGTGCGGCTGGACTGGAGTCAGGTGACCAGCGGGGCCCCTGCCCTCCCGGGACTTCCTGGACTGTGGGACGAGCCATCAGGGATGTGCGTTCCCTTGAAAAGGGCAGAGACTGGAGTTCTGCAGGCAAAGGGGTCCTACTTGGAACAGGGCGGACCAACATCCGCTTTCATTTGCGGGCGCCCCAGCTCCGTTCCTCACAAGGTCGCTTCCAGGCCGTCCGGGGCCCCGCCCGCCCCCGCCCGGGCTGCAGGCTCGCGGCGCACCCGGCCGCACTGAGCCCCGGACTTCGGCTCCGTCCTCACAGGAACCACCAACTCGCGCAGCCACCCCGCTCCGGCCCTGGCCTGGACCAGGAAATGTCACTTCCCCTGGGCCGCGGGCTGCGTGACGTCGCCTGTCGCTTCCGGCGGATTGCGCGATGACGCAACATCGGCGTGCGCGGCGTGAGAGGCGGTAGCCATGGCGGTTGCGTGCGGTGCGGCAGTTCTGCGGGATGCCCCCGGCTGTCGTCTTCATCCAAGTCCATCGCGGGCCGCAGGCGGGGCCGGCCGAGTGCGGAGACGGGTGAGGGGCGCGGGCGGCAGGGGCCTCCGACCGGGCCCGGCCCACCCGGACACGTGGGCCTGCGGGTGGGAGGGACGCGCTGGGGGCGGCTTCCCGGGGGAGCGAGCCCGGCTTCGAGGCCTCCGGAGCTGAGCACGCCCCCCGCAGCCGTGCTCCGGCGCCCGCGTGCTGCACCCCCGCCCCGGTTCAGGGATCGTTGTCACCGCCCCTACTTAGGCTGTGCCCACCTGCGGAAGACCGTGGGAGCCAGGCTGTGTGTGGCAGTGACGTGACGGCACGGATGCCCCCGAGTCCGGTAAGTAGAGCTGGAATGGCGGGGAGTGACATCCATGGATGAGGCTGCCGCTCCGGGACTCCTGGAGGCAACCCACCGCCACTCCTGGGCACCGCGGGGCGGGGCGGGGCGGGGCGGGGGCTGCAAGCCTCCAGCGTGCTGGGGTCTGGGGTGGCCCTGTGCATTCCTGCCGTGCTTGCGAGAACACTGTGGAACGGTTTGAGGCCTCGCCCTGCTGCGTCCGGAGCGAGGTTATAGAAGTTTCAGACATCGCCCGCTCCCCTCCAGGTGCCAGCGTGCTGGACACTGGAACTGCACTGTCCCGTGGTGACCACTTGCCACATAGGGTTGAACTTAAGTGCAATTTTAAGTTCCGTTTCCATTCACCGCAACCACGTTCCAGGTGCCCACTAGCGACGCGGGGCAAGTGCCACTGGTCTGCAGTGCAGGTCACACAACAGTCATGTGTTTGCAGAAAGCGTTTTGGGCTTTTGATCATATCCTGAACAGCCTCACAGACACAGACAAGAAAGCTCAGGGAGCCCTGGCTGGTTTGGCTCAAGAGATAGACCGTCGACCTGCAGACGGAAGGGTCCCAGGTTCGATTCTGGCCAAGGGCACATGCCTGGGTTGCAGGCTCTATCCCCAGTGCAGGAGGCAGCGGATCAATGATTCTCATCACGGATGTTTCTATCTATCTCTCCCTTTCCCTTCCTCTCTGAAATAAATAAAAATATATTCTAAAAAAATAATAGCTTTTAAAAAAAGAAAGCTCGGGGAGTGGGAATAGGGAGCAGCAAGGGGGACGAGCCCTACCCTGAGGGACTGAGGGTCCCGGAGACAAACCTGGAGAACCACAGGCTAAATTCTGCAGTGCATGGATGGCTGTGGGCTCCGGGGGCTGTGGGAGAGGCGGACAGTGATGTTGGCTGAAACTCATGAACCCTACACCCAGTTTATGGACCAATATAGTGATTTATTGCTTCAATAGCATGTTCAAAGGGAGGGGGGAAATTGACAAAAATAGTGGCTCATCTGGGGGTTGTCCTTCACCTCTTGGGTCTCACCTGTCTGGAGCCCAGGCTCAAAGCTGCGTCTCCGCCTCCTTCCCTGCCAGCCCCTGGGCCCGGTGAGAGGCTCACTGGGTCTGCGGGGGCTTTGGAGAGCGCCCTTCCACTGTCTCCCTGCTCCGCTGCCCTGTTGGGGCGATGAGGCTCGTGCTCTCCAGCTGCCTGGAGACCTGCCCTTGCTCCATCTCCTCCTGGGGCTTTGACTCTGGCATCACCTCAGGCTGTGCCTCCTCCTGGGGCTCCTGGTGGGAGATAGACTTCTTGTCATAGCCGGGCTCGGTCGTCTGAGAGACCTCAGGGGTCCGCGAGGCCTCAGGGGTCCGAGAGTGCCCAGTAGTCTGCGAGGGCTCAGGGGTCCGCGAGCGCTGGGTAGTCATCGAGGCCTCAGGAGTCCGAGAGTGCCTGGTAGTCTGCGAGGGCTCAGGGGTCCGCGAGGGCTCCGGGACCTGTGGGGGCTCAGTGCCCAGGAGGCCCACCCCCTCCTTGCTGAGGCCCCGGGGCTTGGGCTGCACCCAGGTGTGGCTGAGGATCTCCTCGATGTGCAGCCGCCGGTTGACGTCGGGCTGCAGCATGCGGTAGATGAGGTCCTTGCACTCGCCCGTCAGGTGCTTGGAGCGCGGGAAGTTGATGCGGTGCTCCTTCTGGATGCGCAGCATCTTCTTGATGTTGGAGTCGTCGTAGGGCATGGAGCCGCAGACCATGATGTAGAGGATCACGCCCAGGCTCCAGATGTCGTAGACCTTGGGGTGGTAGGGGATGCCCTGCAGGACCTCGGGGGCCGCGTAGGCCGCCGACCCGCAGAAGGTCTTGCTCAGGATCAGCAGGCCGCTCTCGTCCCGCAGGCAGCGCTTGGAGAAGCCGAAGTCGGACAGCTTGATGTTGAAGTCCTTGTCGAGGAGCAGGTTCTCGCACTTGAGGTCTCGGTGGACGATGTCCAGGTCGTGGCAGTACTTGATGGCCAAGGAGAGCTGGTGGAACTTCTTGCGAGCGTCGTCTTCGCGCAGGGCTCCCCGGCTTTTGATGAAGTCGAGGAGGTCGCCCTGGACCCCGAGCTCCATGATGATGTAGACCTTGCCCTCTGACGTCTCGAAGATCTCGTAGGTCTTGACGATGGAGCGGTGGTTGAGCATGATCAGAATCTCGATTTCTCGGGGAAGGAACTTCTCCAAGAAGTCGGTGGGGGCTCTCTTGCGGTCAATGATCTTGACCGCCACGTTGAACTTCAGGCGCTCAGAATACGCGGATTTGACTTTTGCGTAGGAGCCCTCTCCCAAATTTATCCCCAGGATGTAGCCTCGTCGCTTGAGGACGGTGGCATCATCCATGGTGCCAGGAGCACCCCGTGCCTCTGAAGCTGCCCTCCACCCCTGTGAGACATGGGCCAGCGGTGTCCCCGTCTACTGGAGAGTCCTCTGGGCTGGCCGGGCGGCTGTCCCTGCCTCCTGGAGGCCCCAGCTCTGGGGTAGAACGTTCAGCATTGTCCAGTGACTTCAGTGGGTGAAGTCATAAAGGAAGGGTGCCCTGGGGGGGCGAGGCTCCGGCTTGAGCCACTGGGACTTGGAACTCAGAAGGCGGACCAGGGAGCTGGAGCCCACGGGAGTGGGGGCAGGGGGACAGGCGGCCTGCAGAGAGCGGTCTCACACTTGGCTGGGGGGAGGCTGTGGGGACACATGGTCTGTCCACGCCTCAGCCCAGAGCCATGGTGGGCAAACTGCGGCTCGCGAGCCACATGCGGCTCTTTGGCCCCTTGAGTGTGGCTCTTCCTAAGCCTTAGGAGGACCCTAATTAATAATAATGTACCTATATAGTTTAAGTTTAAAAAATTTGGCTCTCAAAAGAAATTTCAATCGTTGTCCTGTTGATACTTGGCTCTGTTGACTAATGAGTTTGCCGACCACTGGCCCAGAGGCAGGGCTGCTTGTTGAGACGGGCTGGTGGCTGTGATAGTCGGGGTCCCAGCAGGAGACAAGAACACTCTGGTTGGGGCCATCTGAGGGTCTCCTACGGGCATCAGCACGAAGGCGGGAGCAGGGCGGAGGAAACCCGAATGGCAAGGACATTTCTGGAAGAGAGGGTGTGCCGGGGTCCAGCCCCAGTGGGTCCAGGGGTCCCCAAAGGTGTGGACGGAGTCGGCAAAGACTATCCACCCTCTTCCTATGGTGGAGTCCTATCTGTCCCGAGTGCGGGGCGCTTACCTAGGGGTCCCTGTTCGGGCGCCAGATGCCGGGGTCCAACCCCAGCAGGTCCAAGGGTTCCCAAAGGCGTAGACAGAGTCGGCGAAGAAGGAAGGACACGGAGGCAGCGTTCAGTTGATCAGCAGCCTAGCCAGGATCTCCAGCCAGGATCTCCAGCCAAGTTCTGGTCTGGATCTCCAGCGAAGTTCTGGATAGGATCTCCAGCCAGGTTCTGTGGCCATGTGCCCTCGCTAGGTTCTCCAGCCAGGTTCTGTCCAGGTTCTCCAGCCAGGTTCAGTCACCAGGTTCTAGTCAGGTTCTCTTGCCAATTTCTGTAGTCAGGTTCAGTCCAGGATCTTTTGCTATGTTCTCTCGCTAGGTTCTGTCTCTAGGTTCTGAGGCCAGTTTCTGTCCAGGATCTTTTGCCATGTTCTCTCCAGCGAAGTTCTTCTGTCTCTAGAGAACATTCTGTGTAGGTTCTGTGCCAATTTCTGTCTCTCTCTGTTCTGTCTTCTTACATCTGTATTTATACCAGTTGATTCCAATCCTATCAATCTCTATTTCAAAGGTTAGGGCGTTTCTTATCTCCATTCCAGGGAGTAAAGATTATGTAGCTTAAGCATGATTGTTCGTAGTTAAAGTGATTAATTACCCACCTGGCACTTAGTTAAGAGGTTTTATTCCCTCCCTAACTTCAGGGGAAAATCCCTACCTGGGGAAACAACCTTTCTCAGAGAGGAGACCTTGGTTAAAACACATAGTGCCAAGAAGGTGAGCAAACATGTTAAGAACAGTATGCCATATATGCCAGGTCCCTTGAAACAGCAAGGATGGACCAGCTCCCGGCAAGGGTGACCTTGACAAAGGCAGGACTGTAGGAGGAGGCCACAGTGACCCCCGCAGGCAAGGAGCTGGGGGTGAACATCCCTTCAGTTTTGGAAGCCCGCGCTGTGTCCACACAGGTGGCCTGTGGGCCCTGCAGCGGGCAGAGCCGGGTGGCAGTGGGTCAGAAAGGGCAGACTTCAGGCCCGGGTCACTGCCTTTAGAAAAGGGCCCTGCCTCTCCTGGCCGGTTTGGCTGGACTCTTCACCTGCTGTGCTTCTGTGACAGACCCTGCAAGGGGGACGCTGGCAGGGACTTGGTGCACACCCCGGCCGTGGCTGGGTCCCACGCCGAGTGCCAGCAGCTCCTGGGCTGCTGAGGATGGTGCCGGTGGAGGGGCCAGCCTTGGGCAGTCGCCCTCCACTGTGAGCCCTTTTGTCTAGCACAGGGGTGGGCAAACTTTTTGGCTCGAGGGCCACAAAGGGTTCTTAAACTGGACCGGAGGCCGGAACAAAAGCATGGATGGAGTGTTTGTGTGAACTAATATAAATTCAAAGTAAACATCATTACATAAAAGGGTACGGTCTTTGTTTTTTGTTGTTTTTTTTTTTTAGTTTTATTCATTTCAAACGGGCCGGATCCAGCCCGCGGGCCGTAGTTTGCCCACGGCTGGTCTAGCACCTGCTCGGCCATGCCCTGAGCCTTTGGTTTCAGCTTGACCATCTCCGGCCAGCGGGCAGTGTGCACCATACAGCGCAGGCATCACCCCTCGGTGCTCATGGGGAGGCCAAGGCAGACAGCGGCGCCTTCTGCTCAAATTCGCTTCTCCGGGCTCACCCAGCCGGAACTGGCAGGTGGCGAGTGGACACCAGGCCTTCAGCCCACCAGACAGGGACGGGTGCCCTGTGTCCTTGCCTTGATGTGAGGGCTGTTGGGTGCAGTCAGGGGTGGGCAGGACGGAAAGAGTGCCCAGCAGGGTCCCACTCTGCCTTCCTTCCAGGGGACTCCTCTCCTGTCTGAGTGAAGACGTTGGACACGCTGGCCTCGGAGAGTGGCCACCGGGAGACACTGGTTTGTCCGAGTCTCGTGTTCCTTCGGTTCTGGGGGTGAGGCTCTGGCTGTCCCGAGGTTTTGCAGAACAGTGTCGGGCGGACCAGGGAGCCCCTCCCGGGCAGAGAGCTAGTGTGCCCTTCCGTGGTCAGCACTCTGGCCCCTGCGGGCAGGGCGCCCAGCTCACCCGCTTTGCTGTGGGGGTGGAGTGGTGAGCGGTGCTGGTGCTGGTGCCGATGGGACTCACCAGCTGCTTCTCGCTCGGCCTCTGGGCTTCCTCCCAGGAGGGCACCCGTGAACCTGGCGGGACCACCGTGTCAGCCTCGGCCTGGGGACTGCTGCCTCCCTGCCAGTGCATTGCCGTCCTCCCTCCCCAGTGTCTCAGCACGGAAGTCCCTGGACTAGCAGAGTCTTCCCTTGAGGGCGTGAGGCTGCTCCTCCTCCTGGTGGTCAGGTGAGTGTCCCAGGAGGCTGTGGGGGACAGCTGGCTGGAGTCGGGGCCCTAGAGTGAGTCTGCCAGGCATTTGGTTGCCTTTGGTTTTGGATTCGACCTGCATCCTTTCCCCGGGAACCTCTAGGTCAGGAGTGGGAGCCCAGGGCGGTTTAAGGCTGCTCTGGCCGTGTGCTTTCGTTGCTGAGTTTTCCCAGCAGTTTCTTGTTTTTACAGATGAAGTGGATGCTGGCAGCTGGGTGCCCAGGGAGGTGCTGCCCTCACTGCTCCTGTCTGCAGGGAGTCGGGTTCCTGGTTCTTGGCTGGTCGTGGGTGGCTCCAGGCCTGGCTTCTGACTGGCATTCTCTGACCCCAGGTTTTGGCACTGTGTCTCCGTCTGCTTCCCGCTGGCATCTGAGTGGGAAATGGCATTTAATAAACAGGTTCCAAATGAGTGTCGAGTCCAGCCCGTTTCTCTGCTTTCCAAAGTACTGCGCAAAGAGGAAGACGCCTCCTTGAAGGCGCTGGGCCGGGTTGAGGTGCCTCCCTGCCCTCACGTGGGAGGGGACTGTTCTCGGACACTGGCCTGAGGTCCCGGGGTGGGTTCTGCCTCTGGGGCGGGAAGGCACCTGCAGCTTCGGCTCCATTTGACAAGTGCTGGCTGCAGCCACTGCTGTGCACACAGGCTGGCCCAAGCCCACGTGGTTGGGAGTGAGGGCCAGGCTGACGGAGCTGGCTTCACATTCACTTGGCTAGTGAGGGTGAATGGGAGGGCACCTGCAGGTCCTGCACCGAGTCAGGTCGGTCAGCCACACCGAGGCCCAGAGGAGGGGCCTCCTGACCAACGGGGGGAGAGAGGTGGCCTCAGACCAGCTGGAGCCAGGCCTGCAGGTGCCAACGGCCAGGCTGTGCTGCCAGCTTGGCATCTCCAGGGGAAAGCATCTTGGAAGCGGTCCAGAGGACAGGAGTGTGGGACAGTGCGGAATCTCGGAGGGAAGGCGGGGGAGGGTGGGTGGGTGGGAGGTAATCAACCCAAGACCTTGCATGTGGATATGCATACCCCAGGGACACAGACAGTAGGGTGGTGGGGGTTGGGTGGGAGGCTAATGAGGGGAAAAGGGGGACATAGGTTGTACTTTAAACAATAAAGAATTATTAGCCCTGGCTGGTTTGGCTCAGTGGATAGTGTCGGCCTGCAGACTGAAGGGTCCTGGGTTCGATTCCAGTCGGGGGCACGTGCCCAGGTTGCGGGCTCGATCCCCAGTGGGTGGCGTGCAGAAGGCAGCCGATCAGTGATTCTCACCATTGATGTATGTTTCTTCCTCTTCCTTCCTCTGTGAAATCAACAAAAATATATTTTTTTAAAAAAGAAAGTGGTCCAGAGGAGCCCTGCTGCCCCCACTCCTGCTGGTTCCACCTGCCCTGCAGGGAAGCTGAGGGTCAGGCCACCACCTGTCTGCCCGGGACAAGCCTCGGCGGACCCGCCGGCCCAGGAAGGGAAGGCCTTGGGTGCTCTGTCACTCCCCTCGGAAATGAGGTAGTGGGTGGGGCTCCCTCCCCGAGGCTGGGGGGAGCTGGGGCGGAGGGCTCGGTGTGGCTCAGTCAGAGCCGAGGCCTGGAAGCTGTGCCCCTGACCTGAAAGTGTTGCCGAGTTGCGGTTCCGTTGTTCCTGACGTTCCATGGGGACAGCCAGTCGTCCCTTCTGAGTGTTGATACAGACCCGGGATGCTGGCCCCGGGGTTTGGGAAATGAAACTGCCACAGGCCCGCCCAGAACTCCCCAGGTTCTCCCCGGCTTCAAGCTGGAAAGGCCCTCAAAAACACCAGCCCATGGGGTGCCCCAGGGGACCCCCAGGTGGAGCCAAAGGCTCTGCTGGGAGCTCACCTGGTCTCCCCGGCTCTGGGATAAGCACTTTTCAACTTGATTAAATTTGTATTTGTTTTAGGTACTTGAGGGGGTGGAAACTTGGCACATGGGCAGGTGACTCCGGCCCCGCTCGCCCTACGGCAGGTCCCAGGCAAAGCGGGTCTTGTCCTTCACCTCCTGGCGTCTCCACACCAAGGACTGCTCCTGTCTGGGCCCTGCCCTGAAGGCCAGGGCACGGTGTCTTCCCACTGTCACCACGGGGCCCTGTGCCCACCCTGCACCCACCAGGCCCGGGTCAGAGCTGACAGCCACGTGGGGTGGGGTGACAGGAATCTTCCCTCTGGGCTGCAGGGGACTCCCTGGGGTGGGACTGGGGCCTGGGCGGCTGCTGTTGGGTGAGGGGCTGCTGGGTGAGGGCGGGTGGAGATGGGGTGGGCTTCCTCCGAGGCCAGGAGGAACCTCCCACCGGCCTGCCCCACGTAGGGGCCCGCCCAGGAAGCAGGGGTCAGAGCCCCTCAGGGAGGGAGTCAGCCCCTCCCGGGCCAGAACCCACTTCCTACTTCACCACACGGGGAGGTGGCGGGGAGAACTGTGGGCAGAGGCCGGGCCTGCTCCCTCCGCCCTGCGCCCTGCGCGGGAAGGTTGGCGACCTGGCCTGGGCTCTGGGTGCTCCCAGCAGGATGGAGGACGAGGAAGGCGCTGAGTGCGGCAAAGCAGACTTTGTGCTTCTGGACCAGGTCACCATGGAAGACTTCATGGAGAACCTGAAGCTCAGGTGGGCCCAGGCCGGCTCCCTGCTCCCCAGTCCCTCTGGGGCGGGGGTGGGGGGGGGTGAGGGACACACAGCCACCCAGGCCCCCATCTGGGCCTGGGTCACTGCAGGGGGGCCTGGCAGCCAGGCAGGACTGACCTCTCAGGGCCAGGTGGCTGGCCAATGCTGGCACCAACTCCCCAGGCCCCTGCCTCCCATACAAGCCATGATTTCCTGCCCAGCACCCAAACCAGCTCCCAGATGGGTGGGCACCCCATCCCCCGCGTGGGGCCCGGCTGAGCCCTGGGTGCTCTGAGGGAGTGGGGAGCTGAATGAGTCTTGGGGGGAGTGTGGGGTGCTGCAGGGTACAACTGGGAGCGTGACCTGGGGCCCAGTTTCCGAAGGAGGAGGGCAGAGGGCAGGGAGGAGCGGGATCAGGTGGTGATGGGGCGGGCGGGGGCGGAAGGCAGGCGGCCCCTGGCAGGTTGTGGGGTCGGGGACAGAGTGAGTGAGCTCTTTCGATGGCAGCTCATTCACACGAACCGGCTCATGGGACGGCCTCCCCGTCCCGTCCCCGTCCCCATCCCCGTCCCCGTCCCCGTCCCCACCCAGATGCTAAGCCCGGCCACTCAGCCACTTGGGGCACAAAAGAAAGCGTCCGTGAGGGTGCTGGGTGCCCGGAGGGTGCAGCCAGGGAACCCCCACAGTCAGAGGCGAGGTGGCTGAGGAAGAGGAACCCCGATGGGTGCAGGGGAAGGGCAGCTCCCGTACACCCCGGGGAGCAGGCACCCCACTGGTAGCCGGTTCCCCAAGGGCAGGGTTGAGAGGTCAGGATGTGCTGGGGGCTCCCTGCCTGCACCCCTCCCAGGCCCTGCCATCTGGGTGGGGCTGGGCGGGGCTCCTTTCTGCCACTGGGTCCCCGCCCAGGCCCCAGACCAACAGGAAACAGCAGAGGCCCCTCCCTCTGCCTCCAGCCCGTCTCCTTCCTACCTGCCGGCCCAGGGTGGCTCTGGGCAAGTCCAGTCCTTCCTAAAATGGGGGCCACTCCTCCTGTGCCATCAGGGCCCATGGGGAGCAGTGGGGTGGGCTCCGGGGGACAGGGCCACCGCCCGCCCTTCTCCCGGGTGGGCAGGGCCCGGGAGCTGGGTGCTGGGCCTCGCCTGAGGGCTGAGGAGCAGCCCTGCCCCCCCAGGTTCCAGAAGGGCCGCATCTACACCTACATCGGCGAGGTGCTGGTGTCCGTCAACCCCTACCAGGAGCTGCCCCTCTACGGGCCCGAGGCCATCGCCAGGTACCAGGGCCGCGAGCTGTACGAGCGGCCGCCCCACCTGTACGCCGTGGCCAACGCCGCCTACCGGGCGATGAAGCGCCGGGCCAGGGACACCTGCATCGTGATCTCAGGTACCCGCCCTGGTGGTGGAGGACCCCAGAGGAGGGGGGCCAGGCCGCCGGCGCCCACTCTGCCCGTCCGTCCGTCCGTCCGTCCGCAGGGGAGAGCGGGGCGGGGAAGACGGAGGCCAGCAAGCACATCATGCAGTACATGGCGGCCGTCACCAACGCCAGCCAGCGGGCCGAGGTGGAGAGGTGAGGCGGCCGCCGGGCGGGGGGGGGAGCGCGGAGCCCCCCGAGTCCCGGGCGGGGCCTGGAGCGCGGAGCCCCCCGAGTCCCGGGCGGGCGGGCGGGGGGGGGGGGAGGCCCTGCCCGGGGCCCAGCCAGGACCCGGTGAGGCTGGGAGCTGGAAAGCAGGGCTCGCTCCCCAGCCTGGCAGGAGCGGTTTCCTGCGGGGGAACCTGCTCTTCCTGTGACGTGGAGTGGTGTGGGGCTGGTGGGGAAGATGCCGCTGGGCGCCTCGGCCAGCGGGCGGTGACCTGGCCTGGCACGGGGCCGGCGGGGCCCTCAGCCTGCAGGGGCAGCGCGGGCGGTCTCAGCCTGGGACACCGTAGGACAAACAGGTCCCCGGCTCGAGGTCTCTGCGATGCAGCCCACCCTGCGCCCCGTTCAGGGTCAAGGACGTGCTGCTCAAGTCCACCTGCGTGCTGGAGGCCTTCGGGAACGCCCGCACCAACCGCAACCACAACTCCAGCCGCTTCGGCAAGTACATGGACATCAACTTCGACTTCAAGGGCGACCCCGTCGGGGGGCACATCCACAGCTACTTGCTGGAGAAGGTGGGTTGGCCCTGGCCAGTTTGGCTCAGTAGGTAGAGCATGGGCCCTTGGACTGAAGGGTCCCTGGTTTGATTCCAGTCGAGGGCACGTACCTCGGTTGCAGGCTCCTCCGTGGCCTGGGCCCTGGTCAGGGCGTGTGTAGGAGGCAACCAATTGATGTTTCTCTCTGTCTTTCCCTCCCTCTTCCACTCTCCCTAAAAATAAATGGAAAAATATCCTTGGGTGAGGCTTAAAACCCTAATATATAAAAAGTCAGGGGCCATATGACCAAAACAACCAGATGGACGACCAAACAGCAGGCTGCGTGGGGTGACCAGCCCGGCAGGGGGGGCAGTTGGGGGCAACCAGGCCGTGGGGGGGCGCAGTTAGAGGTGACCAGCCCGACAGGGGGGGCAGTTGGGGGCAACCAGGCTGTGGGGGGGGGGCAGTTGGGGGCAACCAGGCCGTGGGGGGGGGCAGTTGGGGGCAACCAGGCCGTCGGGGGGAGGGGGGCAGTTAGAGGTGACCAGGCTGACAGAGGGGGGCAGTTGGGTGTGACCAGACCGGCAGGGGGGGCAGTAAAGGGCAACCAGGCCAGCAGGGGGCTGGGGGGAGGCAGTTAGGAGTGACCAGGCCAGCAGGGGTGACAGTTAGGGTCGATCGGGCAGGCAGGCAGGTGAGCTGTCAGAAGCCAGCACTCCCGGATTGTGAGAGGGAGTCAAACATCCCTCAAGGGATCTCGGATTGGAGAGTGTGCAGGCTGGGCTGAGGGGACCCCCATGTATGAATTTCGTGCACTGGGCCTCTAGTAAATAAATAAAAAGATGTTGAGAGAATTAAGGAGCCAAACTTGCCCTTAAAAAAAAAGAAGAAAAGAAAAGGTGCTGCACAGGCCTCCCTGAGGCCCACGGCCCTGGGGCAGGGACTCACCCTCTTCGATGTCCCAGATGCACAGGGTGGGGCTCCCTCTGTGGCCAGGCCAGTCCCTCTGCTCCCTGCACGGCCTTGGGGCTCTGGGGCCTGTCCCCTGGGGGTCCCTGTCCACCCAGACACGGGCCCAGCTTCCCCTCTCTCCTCAGTCGCGGGTCCTCAAGCAGCACGTGGGTGAGAGGAACTTCCACGCCTTCTATCAGGTGAGCCAGGCAGGCAGGTGGGCAGGCAGGGCAGCCCCTTCCCACCCATCTCGCCCTCTCTCTGGGGTGGGTGGCCCCAGACACAGCCGCCTGCCTCTGCCCCTGCGGTGCCTTCTGCCTGGACCTTGGAGACGCCTGAGCCTGAAGGGACTCTCCCTGCACCAGGGCCGTGTCCACGCCACCACGAGCTCCCCTGGCTGGCGGGGTCACCCGGGCTGAAGGGACCTCTGTGCTGTCCCAGGGCCTGACCCCAGGGTGTGTCCCACAGGTGCTGCGCGGCTGTGAGGACGCAGAGCTGCAGGAACTGCACCTGCAGAGAAACCCCGCCCTGTACAGCTTCACCCGCCAGGGCGCGGGGCTCAGTGTGAGTGGGCACCCAGCGCGCGGGTGCTGGCCGTCGGGGAACTGCAGGCCCTGGGGGCAGGACGCAGTGGGTGAGCCTGCGCCGGGGTGCTGAGCCCCCTCTCCCCCAGGCCTCGGAGAGCGAGGAGAGGAGCCAGCACCGGGCGGTGATGGAGGCCATGCAGGTGATCGGCTTCAGCGCTGAGGAGATGGGGTCTGTGCGCCGGATCCTGGCCGCCATCCTGCACCTGGTGAGCCTGCTGCCTGGGCTGGGCACCTCCACCTGCTGTCCTGTCGCCGCACCGCCCCGGGGGGCGGGAAAGACTGGCCTCTGACAATGCAGCCATGGGCCCCGTGTGCCCAGGATGCAGCCTGCCAGCTGCCTGGTCCGTGTCTGGTGGCCGAGCCCACACAGCAGGCAAGGGCGTCCCCACCAGGAAGCGGAGCACGTGGGGACCTGCTGGTGCTTGACTCTCGAGAGCGGTGTGGCTGGGGTGGCCGCTCTGAGGTGGGGCGGGGGGAGGGAGCACAGAGCCGGCTGCTGGGCTGGCAGGGAGCCTCTGGCTGCTGGGCCGTCATCTCGGGCTGAGTCCCCGCCAGCCCTTGCTCCTTCCCGGGGCAAAGGTGTGCAGGCTCCTCCCGGCCTGGGCCGTGCAGCCCGACTTCCCGGTTTCCCCATCGCCAGGGAAATATCGAGTTTGTGCAGATGGAGGAGGGGCCCCTGGCTGTGGCCGAGGAGGTGCTGGTGGACCACGTGGCCGAGCTGACGGCCACCCCCCGGGAGCAGGTGCTGCGCTGCCTGCTGTCCCGCACCGTGGCCTCGGGGGGCAGGGAAGTCATCGAGAAGGGCCACACCGCGGCCGAGGCCAGCTACGCTCGGGACGCCGGTGCCAAGGTACCCTGGGGACAGGCAGCCTGGGGAGGAACCCAGGAGGCCTTCCTGGGGGAGGCAAAGTCAAACGCAGCCCGAAGCAGCCCAGCTCTCCCCAGGCAGTGTACCAGCGGCTATTTGAGTGGGTGGTGAACCGGATCAACAGCGTCATGGAGCCCCGGGGCAGGGACGCCCGGCGGGACGGCAAGGACACGGTCATTGGCGTGTTGGACATCTACGGCTTCGAAGTGTTCCCTGTCAACAGGTGGGAGACCCAGCTCCGACCCCAACCGCCAGGGCCCCCCGCTGTCCTGGGGAGCTGGGTTGGCTGGGGAGTAAGATGTCTGGTGTCCGTCCTGGCTGGTCCCTGACCCCAGGGTCATAGCCAAGCTGCCTCCGCGGTGTCCCCCGCTCCCCGATCAGTGGTGCCGGGAAGGGAAAATCCCGAGCTCACTTCCCCTTGCTGGGGCAAAGGAAGGGACTATCTCGTGAGGCACCCACGGTGAGGCCATGGGGGCCTGGCGCTGGGCCCTGTGAGCTTGCTGCAGGCGCGCTGCTGGGGCTGGGCTGGGCTGGGGCTGGGCTGGGGCTGGGGCTGGGGCTGGGGCTGGGCTGGGATGGGGCTGGGCTGGGCTGGGGCTGGGATGGGGCTGGGGCTGGGGCTGGGCTGGGCTGGGCTGGGGCTGGGCTGGGCTGGGCTGGGGCTGGGATGGGGCTGGGGCGGGGCTGGGCTGGGATGGGGCTGGGGCGGGGCCAGGGCTGGGGCCGGGGGCCGGGGCCGGGCTGGGCTGGGCAGGGCAGGGCAGGGCAGGCGGTGGGAGCCCACGGCCGAGCATGACGCTGGCGGCCTGGCCCAGCTTCGAGCAGTTCTGCATCAACTACTGCAATGAGAAGCTGCAGCAGCTGTTCATCCAGCTCATCCTGAAGCAGGAGCAGGAGGAGTACGAGCGCGAGGGCATCGCCTGGCAGACCGTGAGTGCCCGCCCTGCGCCCTGTGGCCTGGTGGGGGCGCTGTGGGCCCGGCCCGGAGTCCCCGCTCGCTCTACCTCACTCTCCCAGGTGGAGTTCTTCAACAACGCCACCATCGTGGACCTGGTGGAGCGGCCGCACCGCGGCGTCCTGGCCGTGCTGGACGAGGCCTGCTGCAGCGCGGGCACCATCACCGACCGCATCTTCCTGCAGAGCCTGGACACGCACCACCGCCACCACCCGCACTACAGCAGCCGCCAGGTGCCCCCCCCCCCCACGCCCAGCTCGTCCCGGTGCTGCCCTCACAGCAGGGCCATGGTGTGGCCCAGCCTCCCCTGCAAGACTGCCCCCCACCCCGCCCTGCAGACCCCTTCACACCTTGACCCTGGCTGTCCCCCCACAGCTCTGCCCCACGGACAAGACCATGGAGTTCGGTCGGGACTTCCGGATCAAGCACTACGCGGGGGACGTCACGTAAGGTCCCCATCGCACCTTCCATCCTCCCTTTTGCCCCCTCCAATTTTTTTTTAATTTTTATGTATTTTTATTGATTTTAGAGAGAAAGGGAGAGAGAGAGAGAAACATCAATAGTGAGAGAGAATCATGGATCGGCTGCCTCCTGCACATCCCCCACTGGGGACTGAGCCCGCAAGCTGGTCATCACCGGGAATCAAACCTGGGACCCTTCAGTCTGCAGGCCAACACTCTATCCACTGAACCACACCAGCCAGGGCAAAAATATATTTTAAAAACACGCACACACACAAAACCAGACCGTGACTTGGGAGTTCCTGGCTGTAATGCAGTTGCTGATGCCCAGGCGCTTTTCTGAGCACAGAGAGGTTCAGTAACTTGTCCCAGGCCACACAGCATGTAGGCGCTAGAGCAGGATTCAGGGCTATGAGATTTGGGTCCAGAGCCAGGGCACAACCTCTGGACGCTCTTTAGGAGAGAAACTGCCAGGGAGGGAGAGGCTGGCCTGCGAGGACAGGGCCGGGGAGGAGAGGCTGGCCTGCGAGGTCAGGGCCGGGGAGGAGAGGCTGGCCTGCGAGGACAGGGCCGGGGAGGAGAGGCTGGCCTGCGAGGACAGGGCCGGGGGAGGAGAGGCTGGCCTGCGAGGACAGGGCCGGGGGAGGAGAGGCTGGCCTGCGAGGACAGGGCCGGGGGAGGAGAGGCTGGCCTGCGAGGACAGGGCCGGGGGAGGAGAGGCTGGCCTGCGAGGTCAGGGCCCGGGAGGGAGAGGACAGGGCGGGGGAGGCGGCCCCAGCCCCTCACACCCCGGGCCCCCAGGTACTCCGTGCTGGGCTTCATCGACAAGAACAGAGACGCCCTCTTCCAGGACTTCAAGCGGCTGCTGTACAACAGGTGAGTGCGCAGCGGCCGCAGGACGGGCTGGCCCTGCCCGCAGGGGAGACCTGCAGCTGCCGCTCCACGTGCGCCTGTGTCCACAGCTCGGACCCCACGCTGCGGGCCATGTGGCCGGACGGGCAGCAGGACATCACGGAGGTGACCAAGCGCCCGCTGACGGCCGGCACGCTCTTCAAGAACTCCATGGTGGCGCTGGTGGACAACCTGGCCTCCAAGGTGCCAGCCCGAGGGGCACGGCACCCCGTGGGGGAGGGATGGGGTCTCCCAGCCCGGAGCCCCCGCAGCGGGAGGTCCCCTAAGACGCCCCCCCACCCCCCAGGAGCCCTTCTACGTGCGCTGCATCAAGCCCAACCAGGACAAGGCGGCCGCGCGGCTGGACGAGGCGCACTGCCGCCACCAGGTCGCCTACCTGGGGCTCCTGGAGAACGTGCGGGTCCGCAGGGCCGGCTTTGCCTCCCGACAGCCGTACCCGCGCTTCCTGCTCAGGTACCGCCGCCCGCTTCCCACCCGCTTCCCGGCCCGTGCGGGGCGAGGGGCGAGGGGACGGGGTCCCGACAGCTGCTTCTCAGACCTGCACGCGGGAGCGGACTCTCTGTGACCGCGGGACAAAGTCCACGGGACCCTCGGGGACACAGGAGTGGGGCGGGGTCAGGTGTAGGGGCGGGGCCAGGGGCAGGGGCCGGCGGGGTCAGGGGCTGGGGGGCAGGGGTGGGGCGAGGGTAGGGGCAGGAGTGGGGCCGGGGGCAGGTAGGGGCGGGTGGGATCTGTTGGGGGCTGGAGGGGGCATGAGTGTGGGTGTGGGCGGGGCTAGTGTGAGTGGCACGTGGGGGCGGCTGCCCCCCCTTCCCCTCCCCAGGGCCTGGCACCCACCGCCTGCCCCGTGGTTCCAGGTACAAGATGACCTGCGAGTACACGTGGCCCAACCACCTGCTGGGCTCGGACCGCGAGGCCGTGGGCGCCCTCCTGGAGCAGCACGGGCTGCAGGGGGACGTGGCCTTCGGGCGCAGCAAGCTCTTCATCCGCTCGCCGCGGACGCTGGTGACACTGGAGCAGAGCCGCGCGCGCCTGGTGCCCATCATCGTGCTGCTGCTGCAGAAGGTGCACCTGCGGGAGCGCGGGCTGTGGAGGGGGCGGGCGTGCACGCGGGGGAGGGAGAGGATGTGCACGTGGGGGAGGGGCGTGCACGTGGGGGGAGGGGAGGGGAGGGGAGGGGAGGGGAGGGGAGGGGAGGGGAGGGGAGGGGAGGGGAGGGGAGGGGCGTGCCCACGAGCAGGGCTTTTGGAGACAAACCAGACCTCGACTGAAACTGACTGAAGCAAAAGGTGCGGGTCGGGTCCAGGTCGCTCCGCTGCCGGCCCAGGTCCAGGTGCACAAGATTTTCCTCCCTCCCTCCCTCCCTCCCTCCCTTCCTTCTTCTTTGCTCCTGTTTATTCTGACAGACCTCAGACCTAGAGGAAAGGGTGTGGCGCGATGAACTAAAGCCCCACCCACTCTCCTGCCACCTGTCACCTCTCCATCATGTGCTTTGGCGCAGACGCCCGCACCTCCGTCCTGGTTATTGGGAAGCAATTTAGGTCCTTGGGAATCTTTTCGGGGTGTTTTCCAGAGGACAGTGGCTTTCCACCCCTCCCCCAGCCCTTGGCTTTTCACTTTTCAAACCCACAGAAAAGCTGGAAGATTCACACAGGTTGCCACTCACCGGGGTTGCTGGGTCGTGCGCCCCACCCCGTGTCTGCGTCCCTGTCTCCCCCTCTCCGCACCCACACACAGGTGCGCAGAGCTGCGTTTTCTGATACACATGGCGCCACCCTGGCGACCTCAGCAGGCACGTGGCCACGCTGACCCCGAACTCCACCCCATGCAGTGTCTCCTGTCTGAGCACCTCCCGCCGGGCGCATCCTAGTCCACACGCGGCCCACGGCCCCCTGTTACCTGTCCCACTCGGGAACCCCAAATCCCACCCAGTGACAGGCACGCGGCCGCTCCCCGGCTGCTGCTCTGGCGCAGGCATGTTTGTTGCTGTTTTAAATCCTCACCCAAGGAGTGAGGATATTTTGCCATTGATTTTTTTTTAAGAGAGTGGACGAGAGGGGAGGAGAGAGAAACACCGATGTGAGAGAGACACATCCATCGATTGGCTGCCTCCCACACTCACCCCACAGGGGCAACAAGGCTCGAACCTGCAACCCAGGTATGTGCCCTTGACCCGGAATCAAACCTGGTGCGAAGGCCAGTGAGCCACACCGGCCGGGACCATGACCACACTGTGGTCCGAGACAAGGGCTGTAGCGAGTTCTCGCTGACCCGCTGCTGGCAGGCGCCTCCACCTCAGCCCCCATCCTCTCCCGTCTGTGCCATTCGGATCCGGAAGTTGCGACCCAGGCAACGTTGCTTAAGTCAGTTTTAATCTGTGGTCACTGGGCGGCGGCCCGCAGGCCTGTGGTCTGGGTTGGGGGGTTGTAGTCCGGGAGGCCCTCCCTCTAGGTCTCCTGGGAGTGGAGGCTAACGCAGGTCAGAGTCCGGTGGACACCTGGGTGGGACGGGCCTCCTCTGCCCCTGTCCCTGGTCATGTGCCTTCTCCCGGGGGCACTTGGAGTCCGGAGCTGGGGGGGCGGCGGGGAGGGGGGCTGAGGGGAGCAGCTTCCCGGGGGTGGCGCAGAGGCTGGGGCGGGCCGGGTGGGGGCGCTCCCGGGAGCCAGGGCAGGCGAGCCCGCCCGCACCAGCGCTCAGGCAGTGGGTGGGCAGAGGCGGGGCTGCGGGAGCGGGGCGGGGCCTGACCCCGTCCCCCTGACCCCGTCCCCCTGACCCCGTCCCCCTGACCCCGTCCCCCTGACCCCGTCCCCCAGGCCTGGAGGGGCACCCTGGCGCGGTGGCGCTGCCGCCGCCTGCGCGCCGCCTACACCATCATGCGCTGCTACCGGAGGCACAAGGTGCGCGCTCACCTGGCGGAGCTGCACCGGCGGTTCCAGGCCGCGCGGCAGCCCCCGCTCTTCGGCCGCGACCTGGCCTGGCCGCCGCCCCCGGCCGTGCTGCAGCCCTTCCAGGACGCCTGCCGCGCGCTCTTCTGCAGGTCGGCCGCCCGCTCCTTCCCGCCCGCCCGTGCCCCCCCACCCGGACTCCGAGCCCCGCGCGGCCGGTGGACACAGCGGGAACTTCTTTGTTTGTTTGCTTTTAGAAATATGTCTTTATTGATTTCAGAGAGGAAGGGAGAGGGGGAGAGATGGAGAGAGCGGCTGCCTCCTGCACGCCCCCTCCTGGGGATCCAGCCCGCAACCCGGGCCTGTGCCCTTGACCTGAATCAACCAGGGACCCCAGTCCGCAGGCCGCTGCTCTATCCACTGAGCCAAACCGGCCAGAACTCCACAGTTGGTAGCAGACCCTGCGGTCCCACCACGCTGGGCACCGGAGGGGACACAGGCCTGCAGGGGAGGGTGGCAGGCGGGGCTGGGCGTGGGGCTTTGCAGGCTGAGTAGGAGTTCTCCGGGAGGAGGGCCACAGGGTGACCAGCAGCTCAGCAGGAGGGGTGGCTGGGACATGGCTGGTGGCCAGGGCCAGGGGTGGGCCAGTGAGAGGCAGGACCTGGGGTGGGAACCTGGGGCTGCTCCGGCCCCTCTGAGCTCCTGTCCCCTGCAGGTGGCGGGCACGGCAGCTGGTGAAGAACATCCCCCCCTCGGACATGGCCCAGATCAAAGCCAAGGTGGCCGCCATGGGGGCCCTGCAGGAGCTGCGGCCGGACTGGGGCTGCCGGCGGGCCTGGCTGCGGGACTACCTGTCCTCCGTGAGTGCCAGGCTGGGCCCACGGGGCCTCTGCCTCTGAAGTTTAAGCGTTTTTGTTGTTGTTGTTGTTGTTTAAAAATACATATTTTTACTGATTTCAGAGGCAGGGAGAGGACGAGATAGATAGAAACATCAATGATGATGAGAAAGAATCATTGATCGGCTGCTTCCCACACACCCCCTACTGGGGATGGAGCCCACAACCGGGAATCGAACCCACAACCGGGAATTGAACCTGGGACCTTTTGTTCCACAGGTTGAGACTCTAGCTATTGAGCCAAACTAGCTAGGGCAGGGATGGCGAACCTTTTGAGTTCGGCGTGTCAGCATTTTGAAAAACCCTAACTTAACTCTGGTGCCGTGTCACATATAGAAATTTTTTGATATTTGCAACCATAGTAAAACAAAGACTTATATTTTTGATATTTATTTTATATATTTAAATGCCACTTAACAAAGAAAAATCAACCAAACAAATGAGTTCGTGTGTCACCTCTGACACGCATGTCAGGTTTGCCATCACTGGGCTAGGGCATTGTGGAGGTTTCTGGTTTGTTTGTTTTAAATTTTTTTTTAATATATTTTATTGATTTTTTTACAGAGAGGAAGGGAGAGGGATAGAGGGTTAAAAACATCGATGAGAAACAGATGAGAGAGAAACATCGATCAGCTGCCTCCTGCACAACCCCAACTGGGGATGTGCCTGCAACCAAGGCACATGCCCTTGCCCGGAATCGAACCTGGGACCCTTCAGTCCACAGGCTGACGCTCTATCCACTGAGCCACACCAGTCAGGGCCTAAATTTATTTTTTTATTGATTTCAGAGAGGAAGGGAGAGGGAGGGAGAGAGATAGAGACATCAATGATTAGAGAGAATCATTGATCCACTGCCTCTTTCACACCCCACACTGGGGATCGACCTTGAAACCAGGGCATGTGCCCTGACCAGGAATCGAACCATGACCTCCTGGTTCATAGGTCAGCTGAGCCACGCCCGCCAGCCTGAAGTTTAAGTGTTTTCACTCAGAACCACTGGCCTGGGCTTCAGGGAGCACCTGCTCCTCGGCCCTGCTCCCATTCCTGCCCCCCCATTCTAAGGCCAACCCCCTTATTCTCAAGAACACCGCCCCCCATTCTCAGGTGCAGTCCAAACCCCTGTCCTCAGACACAGCGCCCCCCCAACCTCAGTGGGCATCCCGGCCAGAGCTCCCCTTGGCCCTCAGTGGGCAGGTGCTGCCCGCAGGCCCCTGGCCTGGATTGCAGGAGAAGAGGCCCAGGGGTGTTGGCATGGGGGGGCCTGGTCCCCGCTGGCTGCTGCCTTCTTAGCGTCCATCTGCCAAGGTCCAGGTCTGGCCTGAGGAGCAGGCAGGGGGCCGGTGTGGAGGGCAGAAACCTGATGTCTTGACCCTTAGGCTGTGAGGTCTGTGCTGGCCCTCAGTGTAGCGGGAGGCCCAGCAAAGGCGGTGCATGCCCCGCCCACGTGGGCTCCCAGGTCAGGGTGGCTGTGCCACTCACCCAGACTGGCTGCCAGTCGAACATGGTCCCAGACCCCGTCCCAAGCTGCCCCCATCTGTGCTCAGGCCGCCGACAACCCTGCCGCCTCCAGCCTGTTCGCTCAGCGCCTGAAGTCGCTTCGGGACAAGGACGGCTTCGGGGCGGTGCTCTTCTCCAGCCACGTCCGCAAGGTGAGTGGTGGGCGGGGCGGCCCGGCCGGCTGTCTCCCAGCTGCCCTGACGCTTGGGAAGTGGCCAGCTCCGGCCCAGGCAGGGAGAACACAGGGCGGGGCTGGGGGTGCCCGGGGGGCACTGACCCCAGCATCTGCCCAGGTGAACCGCTTCAGCAAGAGGCGGGACCGCGCCCTGCTGCTCACCGACCGGCACCTGTACAAGCTGGAGCCCGGCCGGCAGTACCGGGTGATGCGGGCCGTGCCCCTGGACTTGGTGAGCCTGTGGGGCGGGAGCAGCGTCCATGGGCCCCGCCCCTCCCACCTGCCTGGGGTGCCTGGAACTTCCTAGAACAGTCTCCGCTCAGGCTGCCCCCACCACCAGCAGCAGACTGCATGGCTTCCTGTGGGCACAGCCCCGTCCCCACACCCCTACTCAGCCCCCAGGTGGGCCCTCTCCCCACACCTGTGCGGCTGGGAGATCTCCCTCCCCCAGCCCTGTGGCTCACTGGCCCTCGGGCAGGGATTGGCCCAGGCGGATCCAGGTCCCCGTGCAGACCAAGGGGGGTGTGGCTGCTTAGGAGGAAGGCCACCCCTCAGTCCCACCAGTGCCGCAGGCACTCACTCGAGAGCCACAAGGAGGAAGGGGACCTGGGGACCCACGGAGGAGCAGCGGGTGGGGCCCCAGAGGCTGGGGCCTGGGAGTCAGAAGGAGGACTTGCTCCCTCTGGCCCTGACCCTGACCCTGACCCCCAGGTGACGGGGCTGAGTGTGACCAGCGGGCGGGACCAGCTGGTGGTGCTGCACTTGAAGGGTCTGGATGACCTGGTGGTGTGCCTGCACCGCTCGAGGCCGCCGCTGGACAACCGCGTGGGGGAGCTGGTGGGCGTGCTGGCCGGACACTGCCAGGGGTGAGCTGGGGGGTGAGGTGGGGAGGGGCGATGGGGGTTCGGGGTCTGCCACCCTGCCTGTCCCCCCACCTGCCCACTCGTCCCCCCGCCTGCCCCCTGCCCGTCCGCGCCTGACCTCTCGCGTCCGCGCCAGGGAGGGCCGTCCACTGGAGGTCCGCGTGTCTGACTGCATCCCCCTGAGCCAGCGCGGCGCCCGGCGCCTGGTGTCCGTGGAGCCCCGGCCAGAGCAGCCCGAGCCCGACTTCCGCTGCAGCCGCGGCTCCTTCACCCTCCTGTGGCCAAGCAGCTGAGCCGCTGCCTGTGCAGGGCCGGCCGGCCTCCCCCAGCACGACGGCCCCTCCGCCCCGCCCGCCCCCAAGCACGCCAGCCCCGCGTGGGCTTGTGTCTGTGGGTGGACGCCAGGCAATAAAGGACGTCACGCCTGCCCGTGGGCTTGTGTCTGTGGGTGGACGCCAGGCAATAAAGGACGTCACGCCTGCCCGTTGGCTTGTGTCTGTGGGTGGACGTCGCTCCTGCTTGGCAAATGCCACCCCAGCGTCTCTGCGGGTCCCCTGAACGGGAGGAGGCAGCGGCCTGGGGACTGTCTGCTGGGGCCTCGGCCTAGGAAGCTGCTGGGGGTGAAGCCCGGGGTCTGAAAGGAAACCTTGTCCTCTCCACCCCCGGCTGCTCCCCCGGACCCCGCTGTGGGTTCCAGACCGTCCCCCTGGCACGGACCCTTCCCTGAAGGGCTCAGCCCCCTGAGGCTTCCCCTGGTCACTGTCCCGGGCGCTCGGGGTCGCCTCCTGCCAGGTCTGTCCAGCGCCCCTGCCCTGGGAGAGCTGCCGTCTCTGTCCAGCCTGAAGGTCCGGCCTGGGGGGCTGCGGCTCCCCGCCTCCTACAGAGCACCCCATGCGGACACAGCTGCCCTGGCCACAGGCGGCCGCGCCCTTTGTGGTCCTGCAGGCGGCTGTGAGCATCACTGGCTGACACAGGCTCAGGGTGGGAGCCAGGAGGCACTGCACACCCCACCTGGCAACATGGGGGGCCCAGCGCTGGGGGGGCAGGTGCACGCCCAGGGCCCAGAGCCTATGCGGGGTGCCCACCTCCAGAGAGGCTGCAGCAGCCAGGGGGCGCTTCCTGGGCCTCGGGGTCTGAGAACCAGTCCCAGGGGGGTGGCAGGGGGGGAAGGGGACAGACCCCGTTATGGACTCCAGCCACGAGTCGGGCAGTCCCACCCCCATCGCCGCGGCCCTTACACTCCCACCTGTCACTACGAACCACTGTGCTGGGTGCTTCACAAGGTCAGAGTGAGGGCGGGAGTGGGGGACGGGAGGTCAGTGGGCCTGGGCCCCCGGGGGAGAGTGGCACAGATCCAGGCACCCGCGCCCCGCGTCATGCCGACGCCTGACCACCCGGCCGGGAAGGAGCACTCCCAGGCAGGTGCTGGTGTTGTGCCTGAGAACCATCGCAACCCCCACGTCTCGGCCACTGTGCAGCTCGCATCTGCGGCCCCCACATGCGTGGGCGGCCGGCACCTCTGCAGGGACACGGGGCTGCCATGGGGGCCCAGCCCTCGCCCTGCCATTCTCCGCCCCCCCCTCCTGCCTTCCCAGGCCCCACGTGTCAACGACCAGTCTGGGCACAGATGCCTCCACCAGGGAGGCTGGGGAACGGTCACCGCTCAGCTCCGACTGCATCCTCTCTCGGGGCCAGTCGTCTCCCCTCCACTTCCGTCTCTAGGACCTGGGAGAGCCAGGTCAGCAGGTGGCACCCACGCACCAGGCCGGACGCAGCTTCTCGGGCAGCCTGGCAGCCTTCAGATTCCCACCATTTCTCACATGCAACTTAAATTTAATACTTTTTTTGTTAATCCTCACCCA
The DNA here is from genome assembly GCF_964212035.1 of Myotis nattereri. Classification (NCBI taxonomy): domain Eukaryota; kingdom Metazoa; phylum Chordata; class Mammalia; order Chiroptera; family Vespertilionidae; genus Myotis; species Myotis nattereri. The sequence goes on from NC_138086.1 coordinate 83,218,562, forward strand.
AAGGTATTTTCCATTGATGTTTTTCTTTTAAGAGAGTAGAAGGGAGGGGGAAAGACAGAGAAACATCAATGTGAGAGAGACACATCGATTAGCTGCCTCCTGCACCCACCCCTGGCTCAAGCCTGCAACTGAGGTACAGCGAGCCCTTGACCAGAATCGAACCCAGGACCCTTCAGTCCACAGGCTGACGCTCTATCCACTGAGCCAAACCGGCTCGAGTCTCACATGTAATTTTAGAGCAAGATCATACAGTTCTCTTGGCTATTCTCAAGACTCAATCAGTAGTATTTTTTAATATGTATTTTATTGATTTTTTACAGATAAGAAGGGAGAGGGATAGAGAGTTAGAAACATCGATGAGAGAGAAACATCGATCAGCTGCCTCCTGCACATCTCCTACTGGGGATGTGCCCGCAACCCAGGTATATGCCCTTGACCGGAATCAAACCTGGGATCCTTGAGTCCACAGGCTGACGCTCTATCCACTGAACCAAACCGGTTCGGCTCAATCAGTAATTTTTTACTGTAATTTATTTTTAATTGAAATGACAGTTGTCTGCCAGGATGATGCTCATAAAACTTTTAAACTATGAATGATTGCAGTGAACTCAATGAGCACTTTTACGGCAATAACACATTAGATTATACTAATCAGACTATAATATGTGATAGAACCGACTGCTCCCATAGCCGCTGCCTGGTGCTGGGGGAGGGCCCCGGCGGTGGCCTTGGAGCTGACGCATGGGGCAGGGCCCATGCTGCTCTCAGAGAGGCGCTGAGCAGAAGCCAGAGGCTGCCTACATCTTGGGGTTCCCCGTAGGGCGCAGAATCCTGGCCAGGCCCTGGTCCTGCCCTGGCTGTGCCATGACGCCCGGTTCCTGAGGGTTCGGCGGAGCCAGCCCCAAGAACGGCAGACCCATGGATTTCACTTGCGCTTGTCATTAAAACTGGCTGGCTTCTGCCCGGCCGGCGTGGCTCAGGGGTTGAGCATCGACCTATGAACCAGGAGGTCAGGGTCTGATTCCCAGTCCGATTCCCAGTCAGGGCCCAGGCCCAGGTTGTGGGCTCCATCCCCAGTGTGGGATGTGCAGGAGGAGGCAGCCAATCCATGATTCTCTCTCATCATGGATGTTTCTATGTCTCTCTCCCTCTCCCTTCCTCTCGGAAGTCAATAAAAACATATTTTTTAAAAAAAACTGGGTGGGTCCCGTTCTGCCCTCCCCCTGCCTGTCAGGCCCCTGGGCCTCCTGCCCTGCCCACTTCCCTTAAGGAGCAGCCAGACCCCAGGGCACACAGAGCAGCAGTGGGGCCCCCACTTACGGGAACGTGTCCTGTGACAGCCGGGCCTCCCGTGTCCACCACCTGGGCACCATCTGGGGACGGTGGGCACCCTCTCCAGACTCAGCTTCCCTGTTCCCGCTCATCAGCACCCCCCAAACACCGGGCCTGAACCCCGATCCCAGGGAGAGGCCACCCCCCCACTGGTGCCCACGTGGCGGCCAGCTCAGAGGTCACTCGCTTGGGGAAGACCTTCCCCAGCACTTTATCCTGAAAATGTTCGAACCGGCAGCAGAGCTGACAGCATTTCACAGTGAACGACGCCCTTATGCTGCCGCCTGGAGCCCCCCGACACTGTCCAGCGGCCGCGCTCCCTCCGTCGGGGCCCCCATTCCTCGCTCGCACTGTCACCGCGCATTTCCCCCAATTTCCCCCAAATACCTTCCTTTCCCATCAGGAGCCAGGCCTGGTGCCTGTTTGCAGACTTCTATTTTGACATGAAATTGACACTCAATGACACCTCGGATCTTGCATGTGCCATCAGGGCTTCTGACCCGTGAAGGTGCTGATGCCATCATCAACCTGGGGTGTCCCCCCTAGCACACCCTCAGATGTCCCCCCCCCCCCCCATCTGCCTGGAGCTTCCTGTGCCACGCAAGGCCCGGGAATGGCCACCAGGGGGCAGGCATGGCGCTGCTGCGGGCCTCCGGTTTCCGGTTTCTCCACCTGCTCAGCTCCAGGCTGGTCCCCGCCCGACAGCACAGCCATGGCCGGGGGAGGCCCTGTGCACACCCCGTCCGGATGGAACCCCGGGACCTGCCGGCGGTGGGCCCCTCTGGGCTCCCCACTGAAGCTCGGGGACCCTCCAGAACAGCACCCTTAGCAGGTGGCCAAGCAGAGGCCAGGCGGAAGCAGGGACCCGTCAAAGCCCTGAAGGGAGAGGGACGGAGGTGGGCGCTGCCGGGTCTGAATTTCCCACCCAAAGTGCGGGCCTGGCCCACAGCAAACTGGGGCATCATTTCCAACATCTTCAAAGCCCCCTTTTTTTTATTTCAGAGAGGAAGGGAAAGGGAGAGAGAGAAACACCAATGATGAGAGAGAATCATTGATCAGCTGCACACCCCTCACTGGGGGTCGAGCCTGCAACCCGGCATGTGCCCTTGACCAGAATCGAACCTGGGACCGTTTAGTCTGCAGGCCAATGCTCTATCCACTGAGCCACACCAGCCAGGGCCTTCAAAGCCCTTTGACTCACACCTCACTTGACCTTCACAGCTCACCTTCGAGGTTCACACTCTCATTTCTCAACTGAGGAAAACGGGGCTCAGGTGCCAACACTTGGGCTCTTCCTGCCCCGAGACCCTGGGAGACGGGGAGTTGAGCCCCCACGACCACCCTCCGCCCTGACCACCGGCTCAATCCACTGTCCCCTCACCCAGGTGCTGACACACAGATGTGGCAAACACAGCACGTGCCCGGCCGGCCTGGCTCAGGGGTTGAGCGTTGACCTAGGAACCAGGAGGTCACAGTTTGATTCCCCGTCAGGGCCCAGGCCCAGGTTGTGGGCTCCATCCCCAGTGGGGCCTGCAGGAGGCAGCCGATCGATCCATGATTCTCATCGTGGATATTTCTCTCTATCCCCCTCTCCCTTCCGCTCTCTGAAATCAATAAAAACATATTTAAAAATATTTCCATAAACGTTTCCCAAAATCTCTACTCTACAAAAACCGATGATAAATCCCTCCATGTTGGGCTCCATTCGTGGGTAAATTCATGCATGGCCAGCGGGCTTGGGAGCAGATGGCACGGCTGAGCCCCCCACGGTGGGTACAGCCGGTGCCAGGGCTGGAGGGAGCTGCACCGGTCTCACCCCTTGGAGTCGGAGAGGCAGGCGGGCAGGACGGCCAGCTAGAGCCAGTGGCCAAAAGGAGGGAATCCCGGGGTGACCGGGACCAGGGCATGTGAGGAGGGGAGCTCGCCGCAAAGCGGTTGCCGCTCAGACCATCACGGCTCACGGAGGGGCCACCCGGACCCCAGCGGTGGCAGCGGGAAGGGACGGAGGCAGGAGCACGGGCACAGACGACTGTGTGAAGAACTCCTCGCCATCGGGAGCGGGGAGAGAGCGTGGCTGGCATGGCTTTCCCCGCCAAGGAGGCCCCTGCAGCCCGCGCAGGGGCTCCAGGGCTTTCACACAGGGCTGAGGGGCCGTTGGCCTGGCTCAGTGGTTAGAGCATCAGCCCACACACCACCGAGTCCTGGGTTCAATTCCCCGTCAAGGCACGTACCTCGGTTGCAGGTTTGATCCCTGGCCCTAGGTGGGGCGTGTGTGGGAGGCAACCCCTTTATTGTCTCTCTCACATCACATGGATGTTTCTCTCTCTCCTTCTCTCCCTTCCACTCTCTCCAAAAATCTACGGAAAATACCCTCAGATGAGGATTGACAGAGCACACGCGGCCGAGGGGACTGCTGGACACGCGCCTGCCGAGCTCAGGAAGCGCTCCTGGGTCCTGCCTTCCTCAGGGAGGTTTCTTTAAAGGCTGTGGCTCAGGCCAGGCCATGACTGCGGCCTCCGTCCCTGATCACAGGGCCTTGCTGTGCGGCCTCCAGCCTGCGGGAGGGCTGGGTCTAACTGGGCGAGGAGCAGACGGGGAAGCAGGTGGGACGGGGTCTGAGCCAGACGCCTTCTGGAAGGAGTGGGGGAGGCAGAGCCGAGTCCCCAGGAAGTGTCGGAGGGAGGACAGCATTCTGGGATTTTCTCGATGAAATGAGAAGTCAGAACAGATGGCCATTGTCCGGCTCCATGGAGAGACCACAAGTGACCTCAGGGGCAGGTGGAAAGGGCACACCTGTTCCCCCAGCAGCTGAGAGGAGAGCCTGCCTAGAGGCCTTGTGAGCACAGCTGGGCCTGCCAAGCTGAGGGCAACTGGGGGGGGGGGGGCGGACCTCGCCCCTGCGGCCCCTGTGGCTGGGGACAGCCCCCGCTGCTGTGTAGGGCTGGAGGGACCCCAGTTATGGCCTCCTCAGGCCTGTTCACCATGCAGCTGACACTTTTCAACAGTTCTGTTTCTCTTTGTTGGGCTGGGGTTTCAACTCGCTCATCCATCAAACACATCCCCCAAAGACAGACAAGGTAGGTCCGGGTTTTACGTGCCTGCTCCCCCTCAACCGGGTCTTTACAGGACCTGGAGCCCAGACAACCCACGAGCGACACCATCCAGGGCAAGGCCGCGCCCGAGCTTCGCACACCTCCCCCGACGCCAGGGCAGGGCCGGTCACAGCCAGGCGGAGGGTGCAGCGAGGCCGGGTGGAGTGAGGACACACCCCTCGCGGGCTCCTGGGCCACGTGGGGCGCTGGCTGTGCGGACAAACAGGTGGGGTTAGAGCCTCCGGCCTCTGGAAGGGCCCAGGTGTTATTTTTTATATTTTATTTTTTCAAATCCTCACCTGACGATACTTTTTTCCATTGAGAGAGAGTGGAAGGGAGGCAGGGGGGAGAGAGAGAGAAACGTCGATGTGAGAGCACATGGACTGGTTGCCTCCTCCTCTCTCCTTGGCCTCAGAAGAAAAAGAGCACCTTCGGGCCTCCCAGGGTCTGGCCCCTTCCCCGAGGCAGCCTCCTGCTTCCTTCGGCCACCCAGTCCTCCTGCACCCGGTCACCTGGCAGCCTCCAGCCCGCACTCCGGCCCGGTATTCTCTCGTCAGCACCGTGGCACCTGCCTTCCACTCCCCGCACAGCGGCAGGGTCAGACGGGAGTTACAAAGGGAGACTGGAGCCCGGCCGGCGTGGCCCAGGGGTTGGGTGTCGACCTATGAACCAGGAGGTCACGGGTTCAGTTCCCGGTCAGGGCACAGGCCTGGGTTGCGAGCAGATGGCCGATGCCCAAGGCAGCCGATCCATGGTTCTCTTCTCATTGATGTTTCTGTCTCTCTCTCTCTCCCTCTCCCTTCCTCTCCTCACGAAAAGAACGGGAGCCTTGGGCTGCAGTCTCCACTCCTCTCCTCAGGATCTGGGTCCTCCCAGCACCGTTCCAGGGCGAGTGGGAAGGGAAGATGCCGGCTCCGCACGGACCCGAACCTTGGACCCCTCGGCCTTTCCCCGATCTCCTTTGCCTGTCCCCGGCTTCTCTATGCAGCTCTTGGGAGCCGACGTCAAGCCCACCCGGTCCACCGGCAGCTCCCAAGCTGCACCTCTGCTGCTGGCCCTCCGCTGTTCTTCACTCCGCTTGTCTGGGTCCACAGCTGTGTGGATGCCTCCCCCGGGCACCCAGCCAGCTCCTCAGGTTTAATGTGCCCGCACTGAGAGGCCCTCATTCATGCTGGATTTGCCATCAGGCGGCCACAACAGGTGCTTAAGGCCACCGAGAAGGGATATACTTCCGGGGAAAATGTTTAATATTCCAAAAATGCATCAAAGCAGCAGCTCATTCCATAGCGTAGTTTATTGGGACTTTGTGGGAGGGGGCCCCTCACATTTGCAGCATCAGGCCCTCTAAGGTCTCAATTCAGCGTTCCCTGCCATCTCCAACAAGAACTCACACTTGCCCGACCAGCACGGCTCCGTGGTTGAGTGCTGGCCTACGAATGCGGGGGGCACAGTTCGATTCTCGGTCAGGGCACAGGCCTGTGCTGTGGACTCGATCCCCAGTGGCGGGTGTGCAGGAGGCGGCTAATCAATGATGCTCTCTCATCATTAATTTCTCTCTCTTTTCCTCTTCCTCTCTGAAATCAATAAAACAAAAACTCATCCTTCTGGAACAGCCGTGGGAACTGGTCACTCACAGTACCCTCTCATCCCCATGTTGGGTTTTTAAATCTTGACCTTCTCCTGCCCGAACCCCACATTTCCCTTCCCTCCCCACCATCCAGTCCACTCCTGTCCCCTCAACTGAGCGCACGCACGCTGTCCTCAATCACGGGCCACCTCCTGGGAACAGAGGGGAGGCATCACACTCCATGCACACAGCTCCGGGGGCTCCCCCTTGGCTCCAGTCCAACCTCCCTCCCGCCTACAAATCAGGTCTCCCCGAGTCCAGCCACCTTCCACTCTGTTGTTCATCACTCCCTCCTCACAGATCTGGGGCTCCAGCCAAACCAGACTTCTAGCCATCTGGGAACAAATGTTCCCTCTGCCCCACATAAGCTACATCCATCTCCACCTGTTGAGATCTGTCCTTGGAGGGTTAGTCAATAAATAGTACTGGGACAATTGGTTATTTGAAAGAAATGTTTTAGATTCTTCAGTTCATACCACACACCAAAATACATCCCAGCTAGACTAGAGTTCAATATCAAATAAAAATATATAACCACATATATTTTAAAAATCAAACTAAAAATTCTGGAAAAACAAAAAACAAAACATGATTATTGAATATTATGATAGGGCAGTGGTCGGAAAACTCATTAGTCAACAGAGCCAAATATCAACAGTACAACGACTGAAATTTCTTTTGAGAGCCAAATTTTTTAAACTTAAACTATATAGGCAGGTACATTGTTATTAACTTAATCAGGGTCCTCCTAAGGCTTAGGAAGAGCCACACTCAAGGGGCCAAAGAGCCGCATGTGGCTCTCGAGCCGCAGTTTGCCGAGGGTATTCGATCCTACGTGTAAAAGGAAAGAATGAAACTTCCAAGGAAACAAAGCAATTGCTGACCTTAAACCGCCAGCTACTTCTCCAGCAAAGAGGTTTAATGGGAAAATAAATCAGGACGTTCCGTCCAAACGCAGGTGGACCGGGTTCTGCCCAGAGACCCCAGGAAAGGCACCTTCTTTCATAGAGGCGGCTGCGGGCCGAGGGGCCGCCAACAAGGATGCACCGGAGGAAACGGCGTTAGGAGGGGGTGGAGTGGTGGCCATCGTGCTTCCGGGAGGAGCCCCCTCCTGCTGGGCAGCGGAGTAGGCCGTGTCTCCCCGGGGAGAGGAAGGGAGCACCTTCCGGTTCGGGTACCATCTCTCCCACGGGCTCTCCCGTTCCCACCTAAAGGAGGTCTGTTCATTCATCGTCACACAGTCCATCCAACTCTAAATGAGAACTTGGCTGTTAAAACCCAACTGGTAAAAAGGGACCGCGAGGGGACAGAGCATCCTCCCCGCGTCAGGGTCCCCGTGCAGGGAAGGGGTTGGCAGGAAACCGGAGGCGGAGCTGCGTGGGCATCTTCCATGGCGGCCGGCGAGGCCTGACGTCACATTCCTCCCCCCTGAGATTCACAATGTCCGACCCCCAGACTGGACGGCCCAGGCCCGATTTGTCTTCCCCCGGACCCTCCCCGTGCTCGGCCGGAAGCTGTTGTTCTAACTTGGTTTGAATGCGCGTGTTTCCCCCGGGAGGCGGGCGTAGTGCCTTGGCCGTCACGGGGCTCGAGGGCCCCCGCTCCCATGAACTAGGAAGGATCTGGCGGGGCCTCTTAGGAAACTGCAGCTTAGAGCTTCCTGTGTCCGTTTGTGTGTTTTTTATGCTTTATCTCGCTTACCGGCTATAAAACCCAATCGACCGGCATCCATCGCCAAAAAGGATTCACTGGAGAAGAAAGGCCTGCGATCCAGCACGCGGACGCGCGGGGATCCGCGAGGAGGGAGAGGAGAGGCGGGGGGACGGGGGGAAGCCGGGGGGCGCTCCCCGAGGACCGACCGGGACAGCTGGGCCCCGGGCCTCCCCGATGCTCGCGCACCTTCTTTGCCATGAACTGCACCACGAGTCACCCTCACACCCACCCGGAGGCGGGCCCATCATCCCCTGTAACCGGAGGGAGACGGGCTCGCTGGTCCGCCTGCGGCCACGGGGCTGGGAGGGTGCAGGCCCGGGCGCGCGTCACCCGCGGCGTGGGTCCTCCTGCCCCGCGCGCGGCGCCCCCGCCACGTCCCGGCTCGGCCTTCACCCCGTTTCCCGGGTCGGAGTGGCGCTGACGCTCCCACTACGTCCCAGGCCTCGTGCGAGGTCCCCGGGACCAACGCTGCGTCCACTGCCCGCCCGCTCCCGGGGCTGCCCGCCGCCGTCCCGTCAGGAGGCCGATCTGCTGCGAGGGCCGACGAGCCCGGGCGCCGCCTCTGTCTACACTAGCGCGCGCCGAGGGCCTGGGCCCGCGGGTGACAGTGTGCCACCCGCAGGAAGCGTCCTTTCCCCTTCACGCTCCCGCGCCTCTCCGTGACGTCACTTCTCTGCGCCCCGCCGGCGCGCGCGCGCGCGGCGCTTCCGGCCGCGAGGCCAGGGTGGGCGTGACGGGCGGCGTCACGCGCGCGCGCGCCGGAAGCCAGCGCGGACCAGGCGGAAGTGGCGGGGCGGGGCGCGGGGGCGGTGGGGGGCGGCGGCCGGCGATGAGCGGCCGGGGAGAGTGAGCGGGCCGGCGGCGAGGCTGGGGGGCCGCGGAGAGCGAGCCGCGGGGCGGAGGGCGGGGGCGCGAGCGCGGCGGGCTGCGGGCGGCGGCCAGGGCGCGGCGGCGGCGGCGGCCAGGGCGCGGCGGCCGAGAAGATGGCGGACGGCGACAGCGGCAGCGAGCGCGGCGGCGGCGGGCCCGGCGGCTTCCAGCCCGCGCCCCGCGGCGGCGGCGGCGAGCAGGAGACGCAGGAGCTGGCCTCGAAGCGGCTGGACATCCAGAACAAGCGCTTCTACCTGGACGTGAAGCAGAACGCCAAGGGCCGCTTCCTCAAGATCGCCGAGGTGGGCGCGGGCGGCTCCAAGAGCCGCCTCACGCTGTCCATGGCCGTGGCCGCCGAGTTCCGCGACTACCTGGGCGACTTCATCGAGCACTACGCGCAGCTGGGCCCCAGCAGCCCCGAGCAGGTGGCGGCGGCGGCGGCCGAGGAGGGCGGCGGGCCGCGGCGCGCGCTCAAGAGCGAGTTCCTGGTGCGCGAGAACCGCAAGTACTACCTGGACCTCAAGGAGAACCAGCGCGGCCGCTTCCTGCGCATCCGCCAGACCGTCACGCGCGGCGGCGGCCCCGCGCCCGGCGGCCTGCAGAGCGGCCAGACGATCGCGCTGCCCGCGCAGGGCCTCATCGAGTTCCGCGACGCGCTGGCCAAGCTGCTCGACGACTACGGCGGCGACGACGACGAGCTGGCGGGCGGCGCGGGCGGCGCGGGCGGCGGCGGCGGCCCGTGCGGGGAGCTCCCGGAGGGCACCTCCATCACGGTGGACTCGAAGCGCTTCTTCTTCGACGTGGGCTGCAACAAGTACGGGGTGTTCCTGCGCGTGAGCGAGGTGAAGCCGTCCTACCGCAACGCCATCACCGTCCCCTTCAAGGCCTGGGGCAAGTTCGGGGGCGCCTTCTGCCGGTACGCGGAGGAGATGAAGGAGATCCAGGAGCGCCAGCGGGATAAGCTCTACGAGCGGCGCGGCGCGGGCAGCGGCGGCGGGGACGAGTCCGAGGGCGAGGAGGCGGATGAGGACTGAAGCGCGCCGCTTCCCCCGCCGGCCTCCGCCCCCAGTGAGCTGGTGGGGGAGCAAGGGAGGCCCGCAGGGAGAAAACAGCATTTAAAATAATGTAGTTAATTACGAGACGTCACCATAAGAGGACAGTCACGGACAATTAGAGAAGAAAAAGCCGCCAAGTTCCCAGGAGCGGACAGCCACCTGCAAAGAGAACAGCGTCTCCTCACCCGAGCGAAATAGCCCCAGCTTCTGTGGTTTCCCCGCTGAGGGTCCGACGCCCATGGGGTAACCCCGGTGCGGGATAGGTCCTGCCACACCCTGGGCCAAGGAGCACCTCGGAGTTACCCGGACCTCGTGGTAACAGCTGAACTTGTGTTGTGCTTGGGAACCTGAAGATCTCTCCAGACCTTCCTATTGCAGTGTCTGTTCCTTCACCTCCATTGAAATCAGCATTTTGGATTTAGGTCTTCATGGAATTCTTGAGAAGAGAGAGACCTTTGCAGTTACCCAGTTCTGAGGGTACAGGTTGAATGAAAAGGAATGCAACTTTAATCATGGACAAGGCAAAATAGGAATTCAAAACGTCACGGGGAATACGAAAACAAATTGGGTCCATTTTGTTGAAGATTAAAAGGCTTTGCACCATATCTGGACCAAGGCCAGTGTCTTGTCTTTGCAGAATTGTCTTCCAGGATGCAAATGGATTCAGAAGTCAAACCTTGAACTAGAATTGGTTACTAAAATATTTTAAAAGTTGGCAAAAAATTTTGAAGATGAAAGAGCAGTTTTACATCGGGGTTGCTGAGATAGGCACAAGAAAAAAATCAGGCATAAAGCACAAGGAAAAAACTGTTTTGAGTGGATTGGTTGCTGCTCACTAAAGTTCTTCCCCCTGATCTCTTAAACATGGAGGTCATTACCAAGAAATGGCTTAGGTATGAATGAGAGCCAGATCCTGTGGCTCCACCATGTGAGCCAGTGAATTAAGGCTAATTCGGCTGTTTCGGCCACTGGTTGTCTAGATTTTAAACCACAAAACTTGAAAAAGGAACAGTGGCTACAAGCCTGAGCTTTAATGGAATATACGTCTAACAGAAAAGTTGGAAATCACGAAAACTGAAGTCTTCCTTTACCTTCAGTTTAATCTGTGGATTTGTTCAAATACTAAAGATCCTCAGGTCCAGAATTCCAGCATCATTTATTCTTTTTAAATAAAATTTTAAAAACTTGATCCATTGTATTAGTACCTCACAATCAAAGTTGGCAAAAGATGGATGTGTGTCTAGCAAGCAGTGTGCCCTTTGGAAGCTGAAATCCATCTGAATGGAGCCGAAGTGAACGTGATTATGCTGACTATATGGAAGCATTTTTATACCATCTTGAAATTTCAACAAAACTGGCTTTTGCCAGTTTATCCAGCTGTCTTTCAAGAATAAAAGTTGGGGTTTTCAAGGATCGCCTCTTCTATATTTTAAATGGATTTTCTGTAGAAGTGATTTTACTAATCAAGTTAATGCCACCCCATCAGAAGGTATTTGAGTGTCATAGACCTAGGTAACTTTGAATCAAATGGGAGCTATGTTCTTTCCAAAGCTTTTCAGGTATGCTTTGTGCAACACCTTCTCAACCAAGAGGCAAGTAACCCCACCTCCACAATCTTAGTGGTTGTTTTTTTTTTAACTGCATGACTGCCCTTTATTTGAGCTGCCTTTTAATTTATTGCATACCCTTTTTATTATCTTATTTTGGTATTATTCAATATATACAATCTTTTTGTATTTATTAGGAATTAAGTAATATACAAAAAGGTCGTTTTCATGCATTGTGGCTGAGAGGGAGGGAAATAATTATGTATATAAAATGAGGCTTTTTTACAAATTAGACTGTGATTCAGAATATTATTAATCTTAGATTTAAAAAAAAAAGTGGAAGAGCCACAAACATTGGTGCCCTTTTCAGACAATTTCTCTACTCTCATCGTCCACAGTAGAGTTTTTAAACAGATTTTTTTAAAGCTTTTCTTTTTTTTTTTAAATTTTCTCCGTTGCAAAGAATGTTTCCTAAATTGTATGGGAGCAATAGTATTTTCGATGTTTTAATGACATCCGTATACTTGTACTGTATTTTGTACTACAAGGCAGCTGTTTTCAATGATGTCCTGCTGTATTTACCTATGTGTTTTGAGTGTTTTATTTCTTTGCTGCGGAGAACAAATCCCTAAGTAGTTTTAGTAAAGGAGCTGAGAAACTAGCATTAGGTTTGCAGAAACTGTTTAGTTTCAAACTTTGAGGCAGCAATGAAAATTAAGGTTGCAGCTATTGACCGCTGTAACTTTTGTTTTGAATCATGTACAATTCCTGTATAGACCAACTTGTTTTCTTGCTTCAGTGGTGGTTCTGTTGCTCAGCTGCAGTGAGCCAGTTCAATTTTGCAAAGGTGCGGTACCGCTCCTTTTTAAGGGGTTGGTTTACTCTTTTTTTCTGTTCTTTTGTTTGGCTGAATTGCAGTAACTAGCCTTGCCTTTCTATTCTGTAGAAATGACAGGGTCTTCACAATCCTCACCCGTGGCTACTAAGCTATAATTAGCTGAATAGAAAGAATGTGGAAGTGGTCTGAGGCATATAGAATATATGCCAAGAACACTGCCATATATGGAATCAGCTTTGGTTACCAGAGAAATTTTCTTAGTCATTAGACCATGTAACAGTAATATATCATATGTAAATCTTTAGATAATCAATTTGAGAATCCTCCAAAAACAAGGAGCAAAGAATGCATAAGCTATGTGTTGGAAAAGTAATTTATATTAAAATTTTTGACCTGCCTATGTAAGATTACGTGGTAAATGTCATAGTGGTGGGTTTTAAGTCTTAACCAATCTCAAAGGTTTGTTTCTCCTGCAAGGTGGTTGATGGCCTCTCTTCCCACTGCAGGAAGGTTACAGAAGGATGTGGATTGATTGTAGCATTTCACTGATCCTCCTTCCAGTCACTAGGGACAATAGAAACTACACTTGTAATGTGTGGTTTGTTCAACAAGGCGGTATTAACGGGCCATCTTTCAGAACTCAGTCATAGATATTGCTTATTAAAGGAAATAATCTGTTAAATCCAGGCAGAAAATGTTTTGTTTTCAACCACTGCTATTCACGGTGATTTAGGGCTTGTTTTTGATTTTGGCAAACATTGCAGCTAATGACATGCTCAAAATCGTTAATTTCCAGAGAAATAGGGAAGTAAAATGTCTTTCCTAATAATTGGTAGACTGTTCATTTCTCAAACTGCTGCAGTTAAGGAAGTGAAAAAGTCCACAATTTTAGGAACAGAATTGAAAGAGCAAGAAACTCTGAGTATATCCCATAATTCCTTTCTGGTTTCTATTGTCCCTACCTGTCATTCGTGTAGAGGAAGTTGTCAGTGCATGTGCTGCACAGAACGAAGTGTAAATCGGGATGGCACCAAAAAGCAAAGCGAAAACCAAACCAAAACCCAGACACCCTATGTTCCTATGGGAGGCGTGTAGGTGGTGCAAGCGACTGTAGCTGTGAGACAGACACAGCTGCTTGTCAGGTCACTTTCCATAATATTTATTGCAAAATGATTGAGAGGCCTTGGGTCCAGGCAGCCATTAACCTGCTTCCTTTGTTACCTCTCCATCACTTTGCAATAAATTGCAGGTCTTTTAAGAGATTCAAGCTTCAGTTTTCTCAAAACAAAACAATTATCCTGTCTTATCTGAAAATGCAGGGTTGCGGGCAGAAGAGGCTGGTTATAATAATGCCCTCATATTGAGTGGTCTGTAAACGGCTGCACACTTCAGGCACTGTAGTTGCTGAGGATGCTTTGTTACATGTGACCTTGACTGGCTTTACAGGGGGGTATAGAATGATCTACACAAGGTATGAAAAGGTGACAATTTGCTTGCGTCTACCTTGCCTTGAGGTGGATGAAATTAAGGAGACGCTTGAGTGTGTAAGCTATGCACATAAGTATTCTTCACTGTAAATTTTTTTTTTCATTTTAACCCAATTATGGTACTTTGTCTAATGCACAACTGATCTCTCAGTAGATATTCATTTGAAAATAGTGTGGCCTTGATTGGTGAGAAGGGGAAGGAGAAAAGTGACTTTGGCTTATGTAAAAATGACTCATTTACCAAGAGTCGTTCTGCAGCACTCTTAGTACTTAATGTGTTTGTGATTGGTCTCCTTTTTGATTGGGGAAATTTAATGGTTTTGATCTGGGAGTTATTAATTCAATTGAGTTGTCTTCTATTTTTAGGAAGTATCAGAATTGCTCTAGTAAGTACAAAGTTGATTGCTTTGATGTCCAATCTCAGGTTTTAGAATATATATAGTGGTGTAAAATCCCACTGTTAACTCTTTAAAAACTATTTTAATTTAATACACCCTTAAAAGTCACGTGCATAAGGCCTGTTCCGAGGGCAGAGCCTCCTATCTTCTTGCTCCTTTTCCATTTTTGTACTTCACTTGAGAAAGTGTGGAGTGATTTTACATTGTATATTGCCATTTAACCCTGACATATTTCTCAAGAAAAAGCACTTTTTGATCATGAAATACACGGACTCTGTGTGTGATGTGGATCATGGTTTCTCAGGCTCCCCTAGATAATCTGCTTATGAATATTATTCTAACTCTGTGTATGAAGAGTAGAAATCTTTCCTAATGTTAGAAAGTTTGTATTATTCATCCAGAATGCACTTTGATAGCTTCCAGTGGGCGGGACAGTGAACAACCCTGCATTCACGGTTTGTAAGTTTCTTTCCCTTGAGCCTTAAGGTAACTCTTTTTGTCAGCAACAGCACTGAAGTTACAGTAAATGAATGAGATTCAGTTTTCAGGGTTAGTTTTAGAGTACTGTAAATCAATTAGATGTCTTCATAAACAGTTACTATTCCCATTGAATAAACTGAATAATGAGTATATAGGTGGGGCTGGGGGCAGAGGGAGATAGTTTATAGAAAAGAAAAAACTCATTTACCTTAAGAAAAATATAGACAAACCAGAAAAAGTGCATATCGATCTCCTGTTTGAAATTCCAAATATAAGATAGAAATGGCAAATTATAACTTCCCATTTTTAATCTAGAAAAGTACCCATTAATTTTTAAATGTTAGACCCCAGAAGTTTCAAGAGATAGACTCTTTTTTTTTTAAGAGATACTCTTGTTACAGCTAACTTTGTTACTGAAAGTCACCATTCCCAGTCTTAAAACTTCGTTTCATCAGACTTATTTCAGCAATTATCAGCACCAAAAATTAAATTTGGAAAATGGAAAAATAACAAAATTGCATCATGATTTATTAAGTAATTTCCAGTTGTTATCTGTACCTCTGATCCAAGTAAGACCTTTATGAATGTATATTTCCTAATGAAATAGGAAATATGTCATCAATGTAATCACCTTTATTCACAATCTTTTGCTTTTCATTTGAAAATCTAACTCATGCCTCTTGAATTAGATATTCCAATTGGGACAGGCAAAGACATGTTAGAACAGCAGCAAGAGAATATGACTGTATTTGTAATTAACAGATTTTGAATCTAGGAGCAAATTTCATTTTCCCTGTTTTATGTAAAGTGTCTCACTGCCATTAATAAGAGAGGGCTGGTTATATCTTTGGTATGAAGAAATGTGGGCTCAGAATATTGGAGAGAAAACAATAGACCTGTCCAAATTCATTGTCCACTAGCATTTTTTTTTCCTATCTTCAATTTCAATGGCTAATTCTTTCAAGAAAATTGATTTAGACCAACTCTTATTCCTTAAAGGCAAACTTTTGTCCCCACTCTTACCCTGTGTCACAAGATCAGGTTGATTCAAAAAAATCTTTATATTTGAAAGTAGCTGAGTAAGTAGTATATTTCCCCTTTTAAAATTGCTTTTGTGGGAACATCTAACTGTGGGGAGAGTCCTAAGTAAATTGAAGAAATTCTGTCACGTAGCACATGTGTAGGCATTTGGGAGTTTTGTTTCCAGCTCTTCAGATATGAGATGTAGACCCTTTTCTCCCAGTCCACATGCCACCTCTGTTATAAAAAGCTCTGTGATTTCCTAGAAGTCAATAGATTGGGCAAGTGCAGAAACAGCTTAAATCGAGCAGGGCATATTTACCAAGAGTGGGCAGTTTTGCATATTGTAGCAGGCCAAGTATATTTTGAGTTTTTTCAATGATCAATATTTGAATAATATTAAGATTAAATTCTAGGAAAATTAGTGGGGATTTATGCTTCCTTTTGCAAATACATGCAGGTGTTTTTCATGATCATTTTAAAAAGTCCATTTGTATTTTGGGATGTTTCCAGTCATATCTATCAGGGCTTCCTTACGTTAGAGCAGCCGTGGGCAAACTACGGCCCGTGGGCCGGATCCAGCCCATTTGAAATGAATAAAACTAAAAAAAAAAAGACCGTACCCTTTTATGTAATGATGTTTACTTTGAATTTATATTAGTTCACACAAACACTCCATCCATGCTTTTGTTCCGGCCTCCGGTCCAGTTTAAGAACCCATTGTGGCCCTCGAGTCAGAAAGTTTGCCCACCCCTGCGTTAGAGTCTTCACTCCAAAGTGAGGCTGATGTCCTGCTGGTAGAGAATCTATAGGCATTGAGTGAAGTAAAACCAAATCTTGACAGCAGGAGGCAGCTTCCTGATCTAATCAGATGTCCAGCTAGAGCTAAGGTTGAAAGTCACTTTACAATTGATCTTGGCTGGAAGGCTGAGAAGCTATGGAAGTTACTTTAAAGGGGTTTTTGGGGTGTCTTCAGTCTGTGTAAATACCCACCTGCTGTGCATTGTAAACCAAGTGTGTATTCTTATGTGTGAATTTGTAGGACTGACTTCTGCTTCAAAAGAAGCCGCACCTTTCCATGTATAAGGTCCCCTCCACCTGTAACCCTATAAATATTTGTAAATAGAACACTAAAATTTGTAGTAATAGGATCAACTTGGGAATATCTGCTGAGAGACCAAAAAGTTCATTTTTTAAAGTACCTTGATTAAAGAGTAAAGATTATTCCTCTTATTTTTTAAAAGAAAAATGCACTTTAACAAACAGCTACATGGGCAATTCAAACAAATCCGTAAAGTGCAGTATCCATTCAGAAACCATACTTCCTGAAAATGTTCAAAAGCAGAGTCTAGATGGGCTGTTGATCTCACTGCCTGGAGGTTGAAGCTCAGATTGCGGTCAATTTTGAGATGAGCAGGGCTGCTTCAGACAGGTCTCTAAAATGGCGGGTCCCGTAATTACCACTAACTAGCAAAACTGACAGAAAAACTCACAGAAAAAAGTTTAAGAATCCTTACTGCTGGTGTGTACTCCTTACAATAGCAGACTTTTGCAAATGGAGTTTTACAGTCTATATTTAAAAAATTGTATGTTTGTAACAAATAAAGTATGCGGAAAAGTGAATGACAATCTTGTGCTGGTGTCTCTAATTTAAAGGATCACCTGGTGCCGGGGAGGGAGGTGCCACACAGCCTCTGCCGTGGCTCAGTGGGTCCGGGGTTGGTGAGTTTCCACTGAAATGACTTACAAGTCAGTGTGCTAGTATATTCCGTCTGCCTCTGGCTCCCATTTCTGATTAGTAAGCAGTCTGTGGAGTAAACCAAGGTTGCAATGAATTTTGTGCTTTGGTTCATCTCCCAGACAGGCCACTTGCTCCTTCCCATTCTCTTGGCTTTTGGGCCGTATCATAAAGAGACCTTCCCTCCTGTGTCATCATACCTGACTTCCTACAGAGCAGATGAAGCCAGTCTTTTTTTAAAGTGCCCTTGACTGGAATGAAACCTGGGAACGTTCAGTCTTCAAGCCAACGCTCTATCCACTGAGCCAAACCAGCTAGGCCAGTAGGCCAGTCTTAAGCTAACATTAAAAGAAACAGAAAATTGTTAAGTCTGTAGATCCCAGCCATGGTTCCAATGTTTTTCATCTCAGAAGCCCCTTTACACTCAAAATTTACTCAAGGAGTTCTTTACCTTTCAGGGCTATAATAATTGATATCTATCATATTAGAAATTGAACCATTTTTAAAAATATGTTTTTATTGATTTTAGAGAGAAAGGAAGAGAAACATTGATTGGCTGCCTCCTGCATGCCCCCTACTGGGAATCAAGTCCACAGCCCTGCCTGGCATGTGCCCTGATGGAACAGAACTGGCAACTTTTTTAAAAAGTTGATTTCAGCCGAAACCGGTTTGGCTCAGTGGATAGAGCGTCAGCCTGCGGACTGAAGGGTCCCAGGTTCGATTCCGGTCAAGGGCATGTACCTGGGTTGCGGGCACATCCCCAGTAGATGATGTGCAGGAGGCAGCTGATCGATGTTTCTCTCTCATCGATGTTTCTAACTCTCTATCTCTCTCCCTTCCTCTCTGTAAAAAATCAATAAAATATATTTTTTAAAAAAAAGTTGATTTCAGAGAGGAAGGGAGAGGGGGAGAGAGAAAAACATCAATGGTGAGAGAAGAATCATTGATCGGCTGCCTCCTGCATGCCCCCCACTGGGGATCGAGCTTTGCAGCTGTGACCTGGTTCATAGGTCAACACTCAACCACTGAGCCATGCCAGCCAGGCCCACATTTTTTATATTAACACATTGTATGTGGGAAACGTATTTATACGTTTTACGTTGACTGGTAGTAGAGCGCGGGACACGTATTAATACGTTTTTTTATAGACTAGCGGTAGAATGTGGGTAACAAATACGTTTATTTTTATACTTTTTTATTGCTCTAAAGGGATGCTAACATGCAGATATACGAATTCCAAAGGACAAAATTTGGGTCTCTAACACATACAATGGTGAATTATGTATGTACTTCAGGTATAACGGTAATCTATTCAACTGCGTAGAGCCATCCCTTCACACAATTCTCTGCCTCACCACACATTCAGTGCGATTCTAAGAAAAATAATTCAGTATACATTTTATAGTAAGTCACAAGAAGTTTCATTGAAAAAAAATATGTAAAACTAAAGTTATCGTAATTTTACTGAACGTTGCCATTTGCGCAAAAAATTAGCAAAAAATGGTCCACGCCACCTGTTAGCGCGCGATAAAAACTACCCGCAAACAACGTGTTAAAGCCTCTCACTATATACTAGCCCTAGCCAGTAAAGTACGTCCTCCCGTCACATACACACACACGCTTCAGTACAGCGGTGGTTCTCTGCTAACTGCAGAAGCACTTGGATGCTGATGCCCCCAAGTACCACCCTGACCAACTGGACCAGAATCTTTGGGTCATAGACAGTGTTTTATCTTGTTAGGATGAGAGGATGTGGGATCTTGTGGTATAAGGAAGAGAAAGGGAGCTAGGACTGTGAATCTGCTAGAGGAAAACAAAAAAAATGCAGGATTGCAAAGGACTCAAACACGGCTTTAACCTAGGCTGCTGTGCTGAAATTACCTACATCAATGCTCAAACCCCAAAACAGCTCATTTTGAAAAAAGTTTTGCAAACGGAATTGTGAAATATTGTGTCAGCAGCGCCCTCACTGAGAACCTGGGGGCTTTATTCACATAGAACCCTTGAGTATGCCTCAGTCACCTGGAGGGCTTCTTAAACGCCAATTCCTGCTGCTGGTCTGGGTGGAGTGTGAGCAGCTGCATTTCTAGCAAGTTCCCAGGTGATGCTGCTACTGATGGTCAAACCCCACTTGGAGCCTCAGTGCAGAAATCACAAAAGTTCTGGGGAAATTAGCTGTTGTCACTAACTGACAGAGGCCTCCGGAAGCATTCACCCTGATGCACTGGTTCTGCTATAGCCCTGCTGAATTTTTTTTAAATATATTTTTATTGATTTCAGAGAGGGAGAGGGAAAGAGACCTAGAAACATCAAGAGAGAATCACCGATCAGCTGGCAGCTGGCTCCTATATGTCCCCCACTGGGGATCGAGCCCACAACCCAGGCATTTGCCCTTGACTGGAATCGAACCTGGGTCCCTTCAGTCTGCAAGCCAGCGCTCTATCCATTGATCCAAATCAGCCAAGGCTGAATTTTTTTTTTTTTAATCCTCACCTGAAGATATTTTTTCCATTGATTTTTAGAGAAAGTGGAAGGGAGAGGGAGAGACAGAAATACCAATATGAGGGAGACACATCAATTGGTTGCTTCCTGCATGTCCCCATCCAGGGCCAGGAGATCTGCAACCAAGGTACATGCCGTTGATCAGAATCGAACCCAATACCCTTCAGTTCACAGGCCAACACTATATCCACTGAGCCAAACGGGCTAGGGCAGCCCTGCTGATTTTGTCAGCTTAATGTAAAGTTGTCACTGAAGTTCTGGGTGTGCAGCCAGGCTACGGCTTTAAGAGCTCTTTTGAAGCCAGCACTTCAAGGTATCGGGGTATGACTTCAGAGTTTTGATATTTTGTGAGTTAGGTTCTGTTCCTGACTCTGCCATAAACCAACAGCGTGACTCCAGTATCTTTAACACAAAAATCCTTAGGGTGCTTTAAGTGTCCGGTTTCCTGTAGAAGCCATTGGTACTTAGGGAGATGAGAGCCACCTGGTGGTCAGCACTGAAATCTTTTTAATAACCATGAAGCCAGATCATTTTGTAAATTCATTCATTCAGTTCTTGATGTACCAGATATTGTACTAGGTGTGGAAGATATGGTCCAAATGGAACTTATAGTCTAGTGGGTTGGGAGAGAAAACAAGGAACGTACATTGGATTGAGGGTATATTTAGGGTTCAAATATTCTGGTTTATGTGACTAGGAAGCTAGGATGGGTTGCAGCTGAAATTTGCTACAGATCTCCCCTCTCATTAAAACACCTCTATGAATCTCAAATCCTAAGAAGTGATTTCCCCAAACCCCAGGGAGGAAGTGGGCCCAGTGTAGGTGGACCGAGGAAGGAAGGAGTGGGAGAATTCCCAGAGCCCCTTTATCCTAGAGCAGTGATGGCGAACCTTTTGAGCTCGGCGTGTCAGCATTTTGAAAAACCCTAACTTAACTCTGGTGATGTGTCACATACAGAAATTTTTTGATCTTTGCAACCATAGTAAAACAAAGACCTCTATTTTTGATATTTATTTTATATATTTAAATGCCATTTAACAAAGAAAAATCAACCAAAAAAATGAGTTCGTGTGTCACCTCTGACACATGTGCCATATGTTTGCCATCACTGTACTAGAGGCCCGGTGCACAAATTTGTGCATCAGCGGGGTCCCTTGGCCTGGCCTGCGAGATCGGGCTGAAACTGGCTGTCTGACATCCCCTGAGGGGTCCCAGATTGTGAGAGGGCGCAGCCCAGGCCAAGGGACCCCACCAGTCCCTGGGAGGGGCTCCCAGGGTGTGTCCGGCCTCAGTCCCAATCGGCTGGACCCCAGCAGCAAGCTAATCTACCAATCGGAGCATCTGCCCCCTGGTGGTCAGTGCATGTCATAGTGAGCGGTTGAGCAGCCTTAGCATATCATTAGCATATTACGCTTTGGTAGGTTGAACGGTCGACACTTAGCATATTAGGCTTTTATTATATAGGATTAGAGGCCTGGTGCACCAATTCATGCACATTGAAAGGAAATTAATTAGAAGAAATATTTTAATATCGCTACTTGCCCTTTATAATAGAAGTGTCAACCAAATTCACAATCAACAATGACAGATGGAAACACGTGTGTGATGGGCACCAGCGAGAGCTTTATATATAGAGATAAACTTGCTTAATTAGACCTACTTTCTGATTTAGCTAAACTCTCCAGCCCAGTGAAGCACCCCAATCTCTCTTTCAGGTAATAGTCAGCAACATAGCAGTAAATACAAAGCAGACTAGCAGACTATTATTGTAGATGACGCAGGGAGAACAAAGGGTGAAATATTTAACTGCAGCTGTGTTTGACAATATTCTGTGCAGTGAGAAAACCTGAAGTCATTTTCAAGGTCCACCATTTCTTTTCAGTCAGGTCAAGTTTCTAAACTTTCTAAATCTCTGTTTTCCAGCTAATGAAAATAGGATTCAACCGAGTCTCCTATCTGCCTACTCCAGGACTTCTGTGAGGATCAAACGAGATGAGGCACGTGAAAATACTTCACAGACATTTGATTAAACTGTACAATGTTTGTACCTACTTATAAAGCAAGCTGTGTTACTGGGCTGAAGAAGCTGCAAGGAGGCTAGTCGCTAGGGAGAGGAAGCTTGGCGTTGCTATGTGACGTCATTACCCAGCACTCACAGCCACGATTTCTGGGCTGGGCTGGAATGTGGGTCGTATTTTGCACCATGGGGTCTCGGCAGCATTGGCTGCTATTTGGTGGGGTGTCGCTCCGGGGAGGGGGTGGTGGGGCCTGTGTCCCACTTGAGGGAAGTCAAGTGTTGCTTTGTCGGTACCAGGTCCATGGTGCCATTTTTTTATAAATGGCCAGTGCGCATCACGGCAGCTCCTGTGTTGAGCATCTGCCCACTGGTGATCAGTACACGTCATAGCGACTGGTCAAACTGTCAGAGGGACACAGCATATTAACCTTTTATATATATATAGACTAGAGGCCCAGTGAATGAAATTCATGCATGGGGGCGGAGTGTTCCTCAGCCCAGCCTGCACCCTCTCCAATCTCTGATCCCTTGGGCCTAAACCATATGTCAGACATCCCTCTCACAATCCAGGACTGCTGGCTCCTAACCGCTTGACTGCGTGCCTGCCTGATTGCCCCCTAACCACTCCCCTACTGGCCTGATCGTTCCCCTGCTGACCTAGTCACCCCCAACTGCCCTCCCCTGCCGGCCATCTTGTGACGATGTGAGGGTGGCCATCTTATGATGTGCATGATGTCACCTAGGCTTTTATTATATAGGATATTGTGTCCCTTGTAATGCGTAGTTCAGAGCATAAAGGCAGGGTCCCCACCTCTAGTATCTATAATAAAAGCATAATATGCTAATTAGACTGGACTTCGTTCCAGATGACCTTCCAGACGAACTTGGGGCTGCAGGGAAGCCCGGGTCCCTGTGCCAGAGGGAAGCCAGTCCCGGCAGCCAGGGAAAGGAAGGTCTACTCTTGCACGAATTTCATGCATCGGGCCTCTAGTAAATAATATAAAAGAGAAAGGGAAAAAAGGAGAAAGCATGTGAGGTTCTCAGGAAGAATGGCAGAAAACAGTCTTCTGAGGGAAGGAGAACTGTGGTCAGCAATGTGGAATGTTCTAGTCCAGCAGCTGCCAATTTTCCGGTGAGGAAAACCCAGCTGGCGATATTGCTCAGGCCAGTGAGTCATCACGACAGTGGGATCCATCTGTCTGCCCCTCATCTGACCCGTACCTTTCTGATGGGGACTGCAGGCTCTGTTTTGGATACAAGTGCTGACCTCTCCCAGACCTTTGTCAGCTAAAGGTTTCCAGGACAGACACAGTGTGGGGGAGATTCTTGGGGGTTTTGCTGCAGTGTTTCTACACTGTAACTACCACTTAGTCTTTGAAGGCTTCCGAGGGAACACTTCAGCATGTTGATTCATTTCCTGCCAATCCATTTTCTATATAAATAAATAAAGGGAAGCAAATTCTCTTTAAGGAGAAATTCCAGCACCACTTGTCAAATGATTGTGATTTCTCTATTGAATTTTTTAAAATATATTTTTATTGGTTTCAGAGAGGAAGGAGAGAGAGACAGAAACATCAGTGATGAGAGAGAATCATTGATTGGCTGTCTCCTGCATGCCCCCCACTGGGGATCAGGCCCACTACCCGGGCATGTCAAACCTGGAACCCTTCAGTCCACAGGCTGATGCTCTATCCGCTAAGCCAAACCAGCTAGGGCTGAATTTTTTTTAAAAAATTTTTAATTGATTTTAGAAACATCCATTTGTTATTACACTTATGCATTTATTGGTTGATTCTTATATGTGCTGTGACCAGGGATCAAACCCACAACCTCAGCATTTTAGATGACTCTCTAACCAACTGATCTACCCAGCCAGGACTCCCATTGACTTTTTTTGACATCGTTGTCAAATATCAAATGACCATAGGGCTCTAATTTATTCCATTTGGCCTATGTCTATCCTTATGTCAGTACTCTATCTTGATTACTGTAACTTTGTAGTTTTGAAATTAAGCTGAAACCGGTTTGGCTCAGTGGATAGAGCGTCGGCCTGTGGACTGAAGGGTCCCAGGTTCGATTCCGGTCAAGGGCATGTACCTGGGTTGTGGGCACATCCCCAGTAGGAGGTGTGCAGGAGGCAGCTGATACATGTTTCTTCTCTCTCATTGATGTTTCTAACTATCTCTCTCCCTTCATCTCTGTAAAAAATCAATAAAATATATTAA
This sequence comes from Myotis nattereri, assembly GCF_964212035.1. Taxonomy (NCBI): domain Eukaryota; kingdom Metazoa; phylum Chordata; class Mammalia; order Chiroptera; family Vespertilionidae; genus Myotis; species Myotis nattereri. The sequence continues at coordinate 83,242,503 of NC_138086.1, forward strand.
AAAAAAAAGAAATTAAGAAGTGTGCATCTGCCCTGGCCAGTATGGCTCAGTGGATGGAGCGTCGGCCTGTGGACTGAAGGGTCCCAGGTTTGATTCCGGTCAAGGGCATGTACCTTGGTTGCAGGCACGTCCCCAATGGGGGGTGTGCAGGAGGCAGCTGATCGATGTTTCTCTCTCATCAATGTTTCCAACTCTCTGCCCCTCTCCCTTCCTCTCTGTAAAACATCAATAAAATATTTAAAAAAAAAGTGTGCATCCACCAACTTAATAGTTTTCAAGATTATTTTGGCTATTCTGGTTCTCTTGCATTTCCACATGAATTTTAGGATGGTTTTGTCAATTTCTACAAAGCAGCAAGCTGTGATTCTCCTAGATCTTTAGTTTTTCCAACAATGTTTAGTAGTTTTAAGAGTATAAATCTTGCCTATCGGTGTGGCTCAGTGGTTGAGCATTGACCCATGAACCAGGAAGTCATGGTTTGATTCTTGATCAGGGCACATGCCTGGGTGGTGGGTTCAATTCCCAGGAGGGGGCATGCAGGAAACAGCAGATCAATGATTCTCTCTCATTATTGACTAGAGGCCCGGTGCACAAAAATTTGTGCACTCAGAGGGGTCCCTCAGCCCTCTCCCAGTCTGGGACCCCTCAGGGGATGTCCACCTGCTGGCTTAGGCCTGCTCCCAAGGGGATTGGGCCCAAGCTGGCAGTCAGACCTCCCTCTGGCAGCCCTGGAGCCCTCGGAGGATGTCCACTTGCTAATGGGGAGCAGGCCTAAGCTGCAGTCGGATATCCTTAGTGCTGCTGAGGAGGCGGGAGAGGCTCCCGTCACCACTGCTGTGCTGGCAGCCGTCAGCCTGGCTTGTGGCTGAGCAGAGCTCCCCCTGTGGGAGTGCACTGACCACCAGGAGGCAGCTCCTGCATTGAACGTCTGCCCCCTAGTGGTCAGTGTGTGTCATACTGACCAGTCATTCCCATTCGTTCTGCTGTTAGGGTCAATTTGCATATTACCCTTTTATTATATAGGATAGAGGCCTGGATCAGGGTGGGGGTCCTGCTGGGGTGCCTGGTCTGGGTGAGGGGCTGAGGGACGTTTTCAGGCTGGCCCCACCTCCTTCAGGGTGGGGGTCCCCACTGGGGTGCCTGGCCAGTCTGGGTGAGGGTCTGATGGCCATTTTCAGGCTGGCCACATCCTCTGGTGACCCAAGCTCCCAGCCTCTCCTTTTTTTTCTGGGATTCATTTATCTTCTATAACTGAAACTTTGTAGCCTTGAGTGGAGCCCAGGACCGGCCAGGGCAGGCAGGAAGCTTGGCTTCCTCCATCGCCGGGGACAACCCAATCCTCCTGCTCACTCCAGCTCCGTGGCCACCGCCATCTTAATTGGGTTAATTTGCATACTCACTCCTGATTGGCTTGTAGGCGTAGCTTGAGCGTAGTGGAGGGACGGGTAAGTTGCATGTTTCTCTTTTATTATATGGGATGTTTCTATCCTCTTCCTCTCCCTTCTCTCTGAAATCAATTTTTTAAAATCCATTTTTAAAACATTACAAAAGAGAGTATTGCCCAGCTCAGTGGTGTGAGCCTTGACCTATCAACCAGGAGGTCATGGTTTGATTCCATCAGGGCACATGCCAGGGTTTTGGGCTCAGTCTCCAGTGTGGAGCATGCAGGAGGCAGTTTCTATCTCTCCCTCTCCCTCCCTCTCTGAAATCAATAAAAACACATTAAGAAAAAGAGGATAAATCTTGTGAAATTTACTCCCGAGTATTTTATTCTTTTAGATGCTATTGTAAATGGAAGTTCTTTGTCTCTTTAACATTTTGGACATATGAATATACTGCTCACTCAAAAGTTGATGAAATAGCCCCAGCTGGCGTGGCTCAGTGGTTGAGCATTGACCTATGAACCAGGTCACAGTTCGATTCCCTGAGCAGGGCACATGCCCAGGTTGCTGGCTCAATCCCCAGTTGGGGGTGTGCAGGAGGCATCTGATCCATGATTCTCTCTCATCATTGATGTTTCTATCTCTCTCCCTTCCTCTCTAAAATTAACTTAAAATTTTTAAAAAGTTGATTAAATAATTGCATAGAAAAGCCATTGTCTTAGGTTAGATTTCTCAGGAAACAGACTTTTACATGGGGATTTACCTTCGAGAAGTTTCCTGTGGAATGCTCTTGGCAACATGACTGAGAAAACAAAGGAAGCAGGATTAAGTAGAGGCAGAAGTTGAACTGGGATGCAGTGTTAATCATCCACAAAAATCTGCAGCTGGAAGGGCCCTTCAGCGTTGTTCCAAATTAAGGCAAAATATCCATCAATCACTGGAGGGAGGCTGCCCCCTGAAAAGGGGTCTGACTGTGGGCAATGGAGCTCCTTTGGGCCAAGTACAATTTGTGGGAAAAGACTACTGATCAATGATCATTCAACACACTCTCCCATCTCTAAACAGGACATAGAAATCAGTAAAGGGACTACTTTGTCTGTAATGAGAACCAGTTTATTTCCACCTAACATTTTCCTGGAAAACTCAATCAATGACAGGAAGGCTGAGGGGTGGAGAGTGGAGACAATGAGTTTCCTGTTAAGGAGTTACCATTCCCTCATGAATTATTTTATGCTTGGTGCAGTGCCTATGTCTATCCTTATCCAGTACACTATCTTTTTTTCCTTAAGTTTTTTGAAAAAAAAAATATTTTTATTAATTTCAGAGAGGAAGGGAGAGGGAGATAGAAACATTGATGAGAGAGAATCATTGGTTGGCTGCCTCCTGCACGCCCCACACTGGGATCCAGCCTGCAACCCCGGCATGTGCCCTTGACCCAAATGGAACCCGGGACCCTTCAGTCCGCAGGCCGATGCTCTATCCACTGAGCCACACCGGCTGGGGCCCAGTACACTATCTTGATTACTGTAACTTTGTAGTTTCCAGTTTTACTAGGACACAACGGGCCTGATGATATGAAATAGCTGGTCCAGGTCACAGCACTAGTGAGTGAAGGAGTCTGTATGCAAACTCAAGCCTTCCCACCAAGTGACTGTCTCAGTGGCTTTAAAAAACGTCCTTGTTTCCCTTCCTTTGCCCAATGACTCGCGGAGCCTGGCACTGTCCCAAGCCCAGGGTAGCGGCCTAACAGCGGCTCCGTGCGAGGGAAGCCAATGCAACCCGGGCACCGAGAGCAGAGGTGGCAGGTCCCGGGCGGCACCCCGTCCAGGTGAGGGTGTCGGGAGGCCGGGAGGACGTCTTCGCTGGCCCCTGAAGGGTGAGCACCAGCAGGCGAGGGGCTGCAATGGGGCCGTTTCCAGCGCAGGCCAAGCCGAGTGCCCCGAAGCACGCGGGGGCAGGGCCAGGAAATGCACGCCCTCCGAGGATTTGGATCTTGTGCGGAGCCCACGAGGTCACGGAAAACACGCTGAGAGCTGCATGTCCACAGGGCGGGGGTCGAGGATGACGTGGGGGCTCGGACCAGGGGCAGTGGCCGCGGCGAACGGCGCAGAGCTGCGCGCGGCGACGGCACTGCGGGGCCTGCGCCATTAGACCCCCGGCGCGACTGCCTCCCCGTGACCGGGAAAGTCTCCTGGGGCGGCCCCGGCAGGTCGCTCAGACAGGAGAGGAGGCGCGGGCCCAGTCCGCTAACGTCCAGGCCCCTTCGGCTCCCCCCCGCCTCCGGGTCAAGGCCTCCTTCCTCACCCGGCCCTCGTCTCCTCCAGTCTTTACCTTCCCTCCTGTCACAGGGTCTTCACACCGGGGCAGGCCCGCCCCCTGGTGAGACCTGTGAAATGCCTGCCGGGGTCGGCGTCCGCCGGGACGCGAGTCCTGCTAACACGTACACGCCCCGGGAGTCCTAAGCCCCGCGGGCAGAGGCGACGCCCACTGCCTCGCCCTTCCACAAAGTTCAGAGACCGAGAGCTGACTCCGCGAAAGCGCGGGAAAACAGCCGCCGCCCTCCAGTCGCTTCTTATTGGCTAATCCCGCTGTGGTTTCCCGAGGCCCGCCTCCCTGGCTCGCGGGCGGTGTTCTCATTCGCTAATCTCCGCCCACCGTCTACTCTCACTGGTCCATCCCTCCGCTCGTCAGGCTCTGCCGCGGACACAGGCGGAGAGCGGCGCGAGGCCCCGCCCCTACTCGCGCACTTGCACGTCCCAGTGGAGGCTGGAGGCCCCGCCCCCACGTGCCGTGTGCAAAAACAAACAGCCGTTAGGGAGGAGGTGCCGGGGGGCGGAGTCTGGTTAGAAGGAGACGTGCGATTGGGCGGCCGCCGAGGTTCAAACTAGCAAGGCGAGCGGCCATTGGTCGGGGCGGCGCGAGGCGGGCCCCGGTTATTGTCCGGGCTCCGGCGGTGACGGCGGTGGCGGTCGGTGCTGCGGGAGCAGCGGCGGCGGCTCGGCGGGAGCGAGGGCGGGAGCGGCCGAGACTATGGTGAGGGCGGGGGCGGCGGCGGGGCGGGCGGGAGGCGGCGGACGGGCCGAGGCCGGGCGGCCTGAGCGGGCGGCAGCACCTCCGCCGGCGGCGAGCGCGTCTGAGTGCTAAGAGGTGGCCGAGCGGCGGGGACGCAGCGCTCCGGGGGAACGCGCGGGTCCCCAGCTCATCGGAGGGCCTGGCGGCCCGGGGCCGAAGCCCTAACGCGGGCGCGCTTGGCGCAGGTCCGGCCGGTGCTCCCGGGGTCGCGCGCGCACGAGCGGAGCGCCGTGCACCGGTGTCCCTCTCCGGCGGCTGTAAATACCGGCGGCACTGAGTTGTCACCTAGCCCGTAGGATCTCAAACTTGAGCGGAAGTCAGCCGCGCCCGTGAGTGTGCGGGTGTCCTGCCGAGTGCCGAGCCCAGCGGAGTCCGATCCGGGGTCGCCGGTTGATGGGAGGTGTCCCGTGCGCCCAAGGTGGCGGGTCGGACCCCCTGTGGGGCGCGCCGGACCGGCGTCCGCCTCCCTCTGAACCGGGAGCAGCTACGGTTGGAGGAGGAGAGGGCGCAGCGCCGCGGTTCGTTCCCCGGCGTCGCGGACGGTCAGGCGGTTCACAGAGCGGACGCCGCGGACCGGGCTCCTGGGTGTCCGGTGCCCCTGACTCCCCCCGGGACCAGCCCCTGAGGCGGCGGGTTCTGGCGCCGGTTCCGCATCTGCCTCCGTAAAGGGAGAAGCAGGTGCCCTGGGCTCGGCGGCGGGCAGCCCTGCCGTGGGGGCCGGTGGCGGCTTTTAGTTCTTCCTCGTGGACGGGAGGACCCTAGACCGCGCACCCGCTGAGAGGCCTTTCTGTTTGTTCGTTTAATATATTTTTATTGATGTCGGAGAGGAAGGGAGGAGAGAGTGAGAGAAACATCGGTGATGAGAGAGAACCATGGACCCCTGCCTCTTGCGCGCCCCCCGCTGCTGGTCCGTCCGCAGGCTGGCGCTCTGCCCACTGAGCCACACCAGCCAGGGCGGTTTCTAAAGGTTTGATACCGGGGCACAGACTTCTGGGAGGAGTAGGTGAGAAGATAGTGTTACTTGATCTGACCTCAGAAATAATAAAACTACGCCCTGACCGGTTTGGCTCAGTGGATAGAGCATCGGCCTCCCGACTAGAGGGTCCCAGGTTGATTCTGGTCAAGGGCATGTACCTTGGTTGCGGGCGCATCCCCAGTGGGGGATGTGCAGGAGGCAGCTGATCGATGTTTCCCTCTTATCGATGTTTCTCTCTGTCCCTCTCCCTTCCTCTCTGTAAAAAATCAATAAAATATATTTTTTTAAAAAGAAATAAACTAAATGTAAGGAAGCAACATGAATCAATTCTTAGACTTTTCCTGCTTCTAATTTTTGTCACAGTCTCTTTTTTAAAAAATATGGTTTTCAGAGATAAATATTAAATTAACAGAGACATGCACTTAGGAGGACTATACACAGGTGATTTTATAAAAATTGATATTAAAGACACATCGATTTGTTCCACTTATTTATACATTCATCGGTTGATTTTTTTTAAAATATATTTTTATTGATTTCAGACAGGAAAGGAGGGGAGAGAGAAACATCAATGATGAGAGAGAATCATGGGTTGACTGCCTCCTGCACTCCCCCCACTGGGGATCGAGCCCACAACCCCGCAGTTGCCTGACAGGGAACCGAACCCTGACCTCCTGGTTCACAGGTCGGGGCTCAACCACGGAGCCACACTGGCAGGGCTCATCGGTTGATTCTTGTATGTGCCCTGGCCCGGGACTCAAACCCGCCACCTTGGCTGTACTGTAAGATTCTCCAACCCACTAAGCCACACCATTCATGGATGTTTAATTTTCTTTTTCCCATTTTTTTTTTTTAACTTGTTTCTTCTTTACTCCTAGAAGAGCTAAGTTCTGAATGTTCTTGTGGAAATTATATGTTGACATGAAGATTCTTCAGTCTGAAATTTAAAAAATATGTTCAAATTTTTAGCAATATCAGTTAAATAAGTAACATTTGACCTCATCCTATCTGATAATAGACAAACATGCTAATTGACTGTACCTTCGCTATGCCGCCCACAGGCTAATCAGCACGATATGCAAATTAACCGCCAACAAAGATTGCGGCTAATTTGCATACTGCAGGCAGGGTGGGACAGCACCATCCCACCTGCCCCGCTGCCATCTGGGCCTGCTATTTGTGATCCAGAGCGGTGGGACGGGACAGCGCCATCCTGCCTGCCCTCCTGCCATCTGGGCCTGCTATCTGTGACCCGGGTGGCAGGCGTCCTGTGTGTGACCCGACCCGGGGCGGCACCCCAACCCCTAGATTGGACCTGCCGTGTGCGCGACCCGGGGAGGCGGGGCAGGCACCGAGGGATCGGGCTTGCCATCTGCCACCCAGGGAGCGGGCCTAAGCCAGCAGGTGGTTATCTCCTGAGGGGTCCCAGACTGTGAGAGGGCACAAGTGGGGCTGAGGGACACCCCCCCACACACACGCCTCCTCCCCCGCCAGTGCACAAATTTTTGTGCACCGGGCCTCTAGTTTTAAATAAATTAGCAAGTGGTGATAAAACATGTATATTCCTATGTATATTGTATGTGTAATTACATCATTATTAATTTATATAAAATTGAGGAAGGAGATTCCCTAGATTTTTTTAGCTGACTAAAATAAAATTAGAAAAATTTCGTTTCCTGAATATTTTGAAATAGCATCTTCACCTGGAGCCTTTTCTCACTTAGGCTGGAGGCAAAGCTGGGAAGGACAGCGGGAAGGCGAAGGCGAAGGCAGTGTCTCGCTCGCAGCGGGCTGGGCTGCAGGTAACGTATCCATGACGTTGTAATTCATTATTAAATTCTTTACTGTTGCAATTTCACGACCCATAGAAGTTCATTAATTACAAAAACATACTACTACTGACCTTTAATAATGAGATTAATTGGTCAAAATTTAAATCATAAAGCAATTATCTTTTAATTTATATTCTCTTCTTCCAAACGAGAACAGTTATGAAGAGGTCTAAAATAAATTTGGTAAATTTGCTCTCAAAATCTATTGTTTCTAGATTAGAACTATGTTTCTGATTATTTTATAAATTGTATCAAAATACTAAATATTTCCAAACTTCAGATATTTGAATAATTGCACCTTTAATCCACAGACTAAAAATTTCCTGGATGAGTAAGAATTATCCTGTATATATGAGACAGTTTGTAAACAGGAAAGCTCGAAGGCCAAACTGTAAGGTTTGGATTTTATCCTCTTGGCAGTGGTGAACCACTGAAAGTTTTTGAACAAGAGGCTGACATCATCTAGATGGTACTGCAGGAACTTACAGTTGATGGGTACATTCTATATTTTAATTCATTGTGTAAATTTCTATTAGAATTTATTTGAAGTGAGAGATGGAAGACAGGTGGAGGCTATTGCAGTGGTTTTAGGAGTAAGGTAATACATACTTGAATTTAAGTGGGACGGATGGGAATAGGAGTCATTCATGTGCTCCCAAAAAGTGGGAGGAGAGGTATGGTGTTGAGAGGAAAGTCAAAGGTTTCTGTAAGCCTTAGAACTAAGGGACACAGGAGCTTGTAGTTATAAGATTTAAGAATTTAAGTGTAGTCATTTTGGAGTTCTACCAAAACATCCACATGAAAATGTCCAAAAATCATAGATTTTGAGTCCAGCTTTCCAAGTGAGGTGATAGAAAGAATTACAAATTTAAAATCATTTCTGTAAAATTGGTAGTTCATGCTATAAATGAGTTTCCAAGTAGAGCATAGGAAAGGAACACAAGCATAGTGGTGAACCCCGGAGAAACACACAGAAAAGACTGAGGAGCAGCAGAGTTTGGAGTTAGTGTTAGAACTCTGTAATCTGCACTCCAAGAAAAGATGTTTTTGAGGTCTCACTCTGTGCCACAGGACAATCCGACCACCGGGATGCATGGGGGAGTCCGTTCCAGCCCTACCCCATCCCAGATCATGCCTTTTCTCCTTAAGGTTGCCATCTAGAGGCGGCTAATACATTTGGTCATTACATTGTTACCCCTCGTCTTCCAGAATGGTACTAACGTTTGGGAGAAAATAGGTAACAAGAAAGAAAGGGTTTCAGGATTTGCTTTTCAATTTTGCCTTCCGCAAGCAGGTATCTAGGCTGTAATGGGAGCACTTGATTTAGACACGTGGAGAGGTTTTGAGCGAAGTGCGCAGAAGGAAAGGAGCCTGTGGAGAGGAGGCTGTTGGAATGGTGGGGCCAGGGACAGGGTAAGAGGATCCATAACACATTGGTAGAGGACAGTCCAGGGTGCAGAGCAGGGGGAGTAAGGTATTTTGGGAATGAGGGTGTAAACAATGAAAGAATGGTGCTTTAGAGAATACTTTATTAGTTTCTGCTCAAACCCATTAGATTTGACCCAGTAGATTAAGACCTTACATATTTAATACAGTGTGTTAGCAAATGGTGTTGGTTTTTTGTCAGGTCACCTCTTGAAACAGAATGGAGTTGAGGCTGAAGGAACGTGTTGGAGGTTCAGAGTTGCGCGAGGCTGCTAGGTGAAGGAATTAACAAGACATGAATGTGATGATGAGGCCACATGGAATGTGCAGTTGATGCCTGCAGAGCAGTTTCTCTTTATGTTACGATGACCTTCCGTATGATGCAGAAACTATTATAAACCCTGTGGTGGTTTGTGTTCTTTTAACTTAGATTCTCTTCTCAGGAGGGTAAAAGCAGGCATGAAGATTTGGGGCTAAATACTAGGATACAACACACAGGCCCTAGACTGTTAATTGCCAAATAAGTTTGGCTTCTAATGTGGGTAATGAAATTGTTTAACTCCTGCTTTCCTCATTGTTTGCCTCTGATTACGCTCCGTGGTGTGGTGAAGGCTCCTCGGTGCCTCCATTCAGACGGTATCTCTTTCAGTTTCCCGTGGGCCGCATCCACAGACATTTGAAGACTCGCACCACAAGCCACGGAAGGGTCGGCGCCACCGCGGCCGTGTACAGTGCCGCCATCCTGGAGTACCTCACTGCTGAGGTGTGTAGGGGATGTTAGACATGGAAGTGCCAAAGTACGAGTCTAGAAAAGGCTGGAAATAGGCGTTTAAAACAAAAAAGACACATCTGCTTGTTGGTCTCTCTCTTTTTTTAAAATATGTTTTTATTGATTTTAGAGAGAGAGGAAGGGAGAGGGAGAAAGATGGAAACATCAACCTGCTGCCTCCTGCATGCTCCCTGCTGGCAGCAGTTTTAAATGTCTTAATCGGCCGAAACCGGTTTGGCTCAGTGGATAGAGCGTCGGCCTGTGGACTGAGAGGTCCCGGGTTCGATTCCGGTCAGGGGCATGTGCCTGGGTTGCGGGCATATCCCCAGTGGGAGATGTGCAGGAGGCAGCTGATCGATGATTCTCTCATCGATGTTTCTAACTCTCTATCTCTCTCCCTTCCTCTCTGTAAAAAATCAATAAAATATATATTTAAAAAAAAAAAAAAAAAAAAAAAAAAAAAAAAATGTCTTAATCGGCCTGTTACCCAGCAGCAGTGTCAAAGAGAACCTTGGTTTACTCGTTCTCAAAATTAAGCAAGGATCATCCATCCATATTTTTAAGTGACTGCCAAAGGAATTTAAATACTATACTGTTAGTGAACTCGGAAGTAAGTATATAATCAGTAGAAGTTTCAGCATAATCTCTTTTTTAAGAAATTTGGGGTGGGGGAAAGGTTTGCCAGTGTGATAATTTTTAAAAATCACAAATATAGCCCTAACCAGTTTGGCTCAGTGGATAGAGCGTCAGCCTGCGGACTCAAGGGTCCCGGGTTCGATTCCGGTCAAGGGCATGTACCTTGGTTGTGGGCACACCCCCAGTAGGGGGTGTGCAGGAGGCAGCTGATTGATGTTTCTAACTCTCTATCTCTCTCCCTTCCTCTCTGTAAAAAATCAATAAAATATATTTAAAAAAATAAAATAAAAATCACAAATATAATGTGAAGTTTGATAAAAGACAATCATTCTGGTTCTCTGCATGATTGTCTGCATAATATGCTATATTGTGCTTAGCTTCACATTTCGGGAAGGTAAAGTTACTTGGGCAAGATTTGTTTTTTGTGGTGGTGGTCTTGTTTTAATGTCTTTATTGATTTTTTTTAATATATTGATTTTTTACAGAGAGGAAGGGATAGGGATAGAGAGTTAGAAACATCGATGAGAGAGAAACATCGATCAGCTGCCTTCTGCACACCTCCTACTGGGTATGTGCCTGCCACCCAGGTACATACCCTTGACCGGAATTGAACCTGGGATCTTTTAGTCTGCAGGCCGATGCTCTATCTACTGAACCAAACCAGTTAGGGCTGTTTTTTTTTTTTGAGGGAAAAAGGGAGAGGGAGAGAGATAGAAACATTAATGAGAGAGGAACATCTGATTGGTTGCCTCTTGCACAACCCCCGACTGGGGATCGAGCATGCAACCCAAATATGTGCCCTGACCAGGAATTTTTTTTTTTAATATATTGATTTTTTACAGAGAGGAAGGGAGAGAGACAGAGAGCTAGAAACATTGATGAGAGAGAAACGTCGATCAGTTGCCTCCTGCACATCTCCCACTGGGGATATGCCCGCAACCAAGGCACATGCCCCCGACCGGAATTGAACCCAGGACCCCTCAGTCCACAGGCCGACGCTCCATCCACTGAGCCAAACAGGTCTCGGCCCAGGAATTTTTTAGAAACTGATTTTTAGAGAGAGAGAAATATTGATGTGCGAGCAGAACATCAGTCGCCTGCTCCTGCACACCCCGTACCTGGATGGAGCCCAAAATCCAGGCATGTGCCCCCATCAGGAATCACAACAGCAACCTTTCGGTGCCCAACCAATTTGAGCCACACGGGCTATGGCGGGGCAAGAGTTCTTATTTACTGGGTCATGGACCACCACTTCCTCCATCCGAGCTCCTCCTAAGGAAAATGTGTTTGAAATTCCATGAGCTGTATCCCAAGCAAGTCAAGTGCTAGAGGTAGCCAACCTAGTAGAAACAGACAGTGGTTTTTACTTGAGAAAGATTTAGGTTCAACCTATATGTTAATTATCTTTGCTGTCTTTTCATTAACCTTACCCAGGTCATTTGTGTCGCGTTGTACATTTAAGATGAAATTACCAGTGGCCCTGGTCAGGTATCTCAGTTGGCTAGAGCATCATCCTGATACACCAAGGTCACGTGTTCGATTTCTGGTCAGGGCACATTCCCAGGTTTTGGGTTCAATCCCCAGTAAGGGAGCATATGCAGGAAGTAGCCCATCAATGTTCTGCCTCACATCAGTGTTTCTCTTTCTCCCTCTCCCTTCCTTTCTCTCTAAAAATCAATAAAATTAGCTCTGGCTGATAGAGCATCAGCCTTCAAACAAGGATCCCGGGCTCGATTCTAGTCAAGGGCAAATGCCTGGGTTGCAGGCTCGATCCCCATTAGGGGGCAGCTGATCAATGATTCTCATCACTGATGTTTCTCCCTCTTCCTTCCTCTCTCAAATCAATAAAAATATATTTAAAAAAATAATAGTAAAGATAGAGGTGCCAGACCAGAGTCCCAAGGAAAATGAGATGGGATTCTGGTAGATTTTAAAGCATGCCAGCTACTTCAGATGTACAACAAGGCTTCCTACGCTCTAAGTGCAGAGGGTCTGTGGAATTATTTTTGTAGTCTATCAAAGGGTTTATAATGCCAGTGTGGTCTTTAAAGGGCTTCTAGCTTATTGTGTACATACTAGTATAATAGGACCCAGTGATGTTAAAAACTCTGAATAAAAATAACTTCTTAAAAATCCATTCATTTTTCCATTCAATTTTAGAGAGAGTGGAGGGTGAGAGAGAGAAAACATTGGTCCATGGGCTGACACTAACCACTGAACACACCAGCCAGGGTGATGAAAATTTTTTTGAATTATTTTTTTAATCTTTTCTACAAGTGCTAGGAAATAAGTTCTAGCCATTAAAGGTTATACAGAAATAGACTCCATGGTTTTTCTAGATGTCCACATTTAGAACCTTGGCTGAGGAGAAACATCCCTTGGCCTTACTTTTTTCTATAGAAATAGCTTTTTGCTGAAGGTTCTAGTGCTCTTGTAGAAAATGAATATTAACACATTGCGTACCACATAGAAATCTCTAGACATACGCCAGAGACCGCATGTTTTTGGGCAAACTGCACGTTATTTAAATCATCATAACTACAGATCATAATGCACTTTAGGTGTTGTTTTTCAATAATTATAACATTTTTATTTACAAAAACAATTAAACAATTAAAGTTCCTAGTACTTTTTTAACGTATGGTACTGCGTAAAACATTTTCCTCTATGAAGAGGGACCAAACAAAATTTACAAAAGTATCTAGATTCGTTCCTTTTTCCATGGGTGGCACAAACTCTGCAGGTTCTTGTAGGAAATTTTTTCTTTCCACTCGCTGGAATACATGTAGTTCATGCTGCTTCATATCACCTGACAACCTTGTGGGTGTACAAAGGCACGTGGGCCACGTGTTCGGACCATAGGTTCAAGCTTACAACCACAGCCGTTGGCTATGATTGTGCTGGGAGGGCCCTGCCCTCCAGCTGGGACTTGCACGTGGCAGTGAGAAGACCCTGTCCTTTCATTAGTCCTAGGCTTGAACCTGTCCTAACACTGTAACCGCGCCCCACAGTGGACAAGACAGTGTGCTGACATCTAAGGTCCAGAACAGATGGCGCGCGAAACACGAGAAAACTCCTGAGCGGTGCACTGTGTGTTAAAAGGCCAAGTGAAATAATGAGAGCTCTCTAAAGGCATTATAAAAATAGGAAAAGGAATGAATTTCGGAGTTGTTGAACATTCCTATGACCTCTCCTCCAGGGGTACTCATGGAAGACTGTTCTCAAGGATATGATTGTTTTCAAATATATTGGATGGGACTTGTTTGTATGTTTATATTCCTGTCCAATGCCAAATCCATTGTTGGAGGAGCATTATAGATATCCAGAGTTCATTAAAAAATGTGAAAAAGAAAAATGTGCTCTTTGTTTCTGATATTCTGTGTGTGATGTGCCAACGCTATAGTGATCTTTGAGCTATAAATGCAAGTCCACCCCGGACCCTTCAGCACACCCCCTTGTCTGACGTGCTGTCCCGCTGGTGCTTGCAGGTGCTGGAGCTGGCGGGCAATGCTTCCAAGGACCTCAAGGTAAAGCGCATCACTCCCCGCCACCTGCAGCTCGCCATCCGGGGGGATGAGGAGCTGGACTCGCTTATCAAGGCTACCATCGCTGGGGGCGGTATGTATTGTCACCTCTTCAGAGGAGATTGCTATTGGCCTTTCTAATTATAAGTGTACATTCTATATGAGGTAATCGGGTGAGTCAGTGTCGGTGAAGGTGAGGTGTAAGTTGTTGTCCCTTAACCCTTTTGGGGTCATCTTTGGAGAACCTCTTGAAAGCTGTGGTTATTCTTCTCCCCCAAAGCACATAGAATCACATCATTTTATACATACAGTCTTAGAGGAGTTCCTGGACCTTGAAGTGGGGCCCCCCTTGGTATCGTATATAATAAAAGCCTAATATGCTAATGGTCGGTCGTCTATCGCCTGTTCAACCAATCAAAGCATAATATGCTAATGATATGCTAAGGCCACTCAACAGTACACTATGATGTGCACTGACCACCAGGGGGCAGACAGTCAGCCGGTCAGCCAGTTACTATGACATGCACTGACCACCAGGGAGCAGATGCTCCAACTGGTAGTTAGCTGGCTGCTGGGGTCCGGCTGATTAGGACGGAGCTAGATGGGCCCGACACGCCCTGGAGCCCTCCCTCGGTCCCTCCGTAGCTGACCAACCTCCAGCATCCCTCCCCAGCCCCGACTGAGTGGGGTCCCTTGGTCTGACCTATGCCCTCTCGCAATCCAGGACCTCTTGGGGGATGCTGGAAAGCCAGTTTTAGCCCGATCCCGCAGGCCAGGCCAAGGGACCCCACTGGTGCTCGAATCTGTGCACTGGGCCTCTAGTAGATACATAAATAGGATCAGATATAAGAGAGGACTTAAGTAAATTTCACTCTTTGTATAATTGCTCTTTTTGGTTTGAGGCACTGAAGTTGTTAGATACAGCTAGCTTAATGTTTAATTTGTTTTTAATTTCATTTTAGGTGTGATCCCTCACATCCATAAGTCTCTGATTGGAAAGAAGGGTCAGCAGAAAACTGCTTAGAGAATTATTTTAACTCTCTTGCTTCCTGTCATTGTACTGTAACTAGGACAGAAGAAATATTGGGGATATATGGAATTTTAAGAAATTAAATGGAACAGCGTAGACAATTACTGTAGACATGGTAAGAGAAACATTTGTACGTTCTTAGACTCGAAGTTTGATAAAAGTATCTTTTCACGTGGCAACAGTTGTGTATTGATTGGCTGGATTTCTCCCATGTATTTTATACAAAAATGGAATTGATAAACCATTTTTTACAAAAATAATTTGTCTCAAATCTGTTCTGTCTGTGATGTGTTGGAAATATTTTACTCATATGAAATTTTTAATTTTTTAATTGGTTATATATTCAGAATCTTTTTTTTTAAAAAAATATATTTTATTGATTTTTTTTATAGAGAGGAAGGGAGAGGGATAGAGAGTTAGAAACATTGATGAGAGGGAAACATTGATCAGCTGCCTCCTGCACACCCCCTGCTGGGGATGTGCCTGCAACCAAGGTACATGCCCTTGATCGGAATCGAACCTGGGACCCTTCAGTCCACAGGCTGACGCTCTATCCACTGAGCCAAACCGGTCAGGGCCAGAATCTTTTTTTTCTATATTCCAAATAATCTTAAAATAGAATCTGGGAATATAGCTTTACCATAATTGATACCATATTATTTTGAGTTTTAGATGCTATCCATTTCTAGTGTGCACTGTTTTTACATATTTCCAAAGAAAGAAAAACTGCCCATTAACCATGATATGCCATTGATAATGAGATGCATACCAGTTTCAGAAATGTTAGAATATGAAAACGTGCACTTAAAATTGTTGAACTCAGACAGCGGGACTATTTGATTTACTGTATGGCAGGCCCTGTGCTAAGTTCTTTACTGACCCAGAAACTTTATTACCCCCACTTTAAATATTTGGAACCTGAGGCCCACAGAAGTTAAATGGTTTGCCAGAAAACACTGGTTTAGTAGATAGAAACGGCAGAGCTGGGATACAAACCTAGACTGCCTCGCGTTAGAGCCCACACTCTGACCTCGGTTTGAAGGTAAATTTATCCGAGTTTTCTCCTTTGGGCTTAAAATTCAAATTTTTAGTGGTCTTTTATTGATACAGTAACATTCAGTAATTTGTTCATTTTTAAAATTATTTCTCAGTTTCTAAGTAACTTGTGAATTTTAAATTAATGTACCAGTTAGTGGTACTTCAGAAAGTATTTTCTGCCTGGAAGTCTCAAACAAAAAACATAGGGTAGTTGAGTGGATGCAAAAACATGACCCAATTATATACTGTCTACAAGAGACCCCCCTCTTTTTTTTTTAAATTGATTTTAGAGAGGACGGGAGAGGGGGAGCGAGATAGAAACATCAATGATGAGAGAGAAGCATTGATTGGCTGCTGCCTGCACACCCCTTACTGGGGATCAAGCCCGAAACCCAGGTATGGCTGGAATTGAACCTGGGACCCTTCAGTCCGCAGGCCGATGCTCTATCCATTGAGCCAAACCAGTTAGGGCGAGACCCACCTCTTTTGATCTTCACAGATCACAATGGAATGAAATTAGAAATCAACTACAGCAAAAACACTCTAAAACATTCAAACACATGGAGCAGTGGTTCTCAACTTTCCTAATGCCATGACCCTTTAATACAGTTCCTCATGTTGTGGTGACCCCCAATTTCATTGTTACAAATTGAACATAATTAAAGCATAGTGATTAATCACAAAAACAATATGTAATTATATATGTGTTTTCCGATGGTCTTAGGCAACCCCTCTGAAAGAGTCGTTCGATCCCAAAGGGGTCACGACCCACAGGTTGAGAACCGCTGACATGGAGGCTAAATAGCATGTTATTAAACAACGAATGGGTTACCAATGTGATCAAATAAATAAAAAACTCCCTGGAAACAAGTGAAAATTAACACATAACCCAAAATCTCTGGGACACAGCAAAAGCAGTTTTGAGAGGCAAGTTCATAGTACTACAGTCCTACCTCAAAAAACAAGAAAAATTGATAATAAACTAACACTACAACTTAAGTAGAGAATAAGAAAAGCCCAGAGCCGAAACCGGTTTGGCTCAGGGATAGAGCATGGGCCTGCGGACTGAAGGGTCCCAGGTTTGATTCCGGTCAGGGGCATGTACCTGGGTTGCGGGCACATCCCCAGTAGGAGATGTGCAGGAGGCGGCTGATCGATGTTTCTCTTTTATCGATGTTTCTAACTCTATCTCTCTCCCTTCCTCGCTGTAAAAAATCAATAAAAAATATATTTTTAAAAAAAAAGAAAAGCCCAGAGTAAGTAGAAGGAAGGAAATAATAAAGATTAGAGCAGAAATAAATGATATAGAGACTAAAAAACAATACAAAACATCAATGAGCTCAAGCCAGTTTGGTTCAGTGGATAGAGCATCAGCCTGCGGACTGGTTTTGATTCCTGTCAAGGGCATGCACCGTGGTTGCAGGCTCCTCCCTGACCCAGGCTCTGGTCAGGGCTCCTGCAGGAGGCAACCAGTCGATGTGTTTGTGTTTCTCACATTGATGTTTCGCTCTGTCTTTCCCTCTCTCTCCTGCTCTCCCTAAAAATCAATGAAAAAATATCGGGTGAGGATTTAAAAAAAAAAAAAAAAGGACAGAATTGGGGGATCACAATACCACATACCAAGTTATACTAAAAAGCCACTATAATCAAAACTGCCTGGTACTGGCATAAGGACAGGCATACTAGTATAGGTCAGTGGAAGAGAACAGAGACCCTAGAAAATGACCCAAGTCATTACACTCAATTAATATATATATATATTTAAAATCCCCACCCTATGATATTTTCCCATTGATTATTAGAGAGTGGAAAAGAGAGAAAAATACCGATGTGAGAGAAACACATCGACTGGTTGCCTCCTGCATGAGCCCCGACCAGGGCCAGGCTGGGGAGGAGCCTGCAACCTTGACTGCATGGATTCTTTAGTCTGCAGGCCAATGCTCTGTCCACTGAACCAAACCAGCTAGGGCTCAAGTAATATTCGACAAAGGCAGCAAGAACATACAATGGAATCAAAACATTCTCTTCAATAAATGTTGCGAAAATTGGACAGATACATGCAAAAAAATGGAACTAGACCACCAACTTATACCATACACCAGAAAAAAACTCAAAATGGATAAAAGACTTAAATATAAGTTGTGAAATCATAAAAATCCTAGGAGAAACTAAGCAGCAAAATCTCAGACATCTATCCTAGCAATATGTTACGAATACATCTCCTAGGGCAGTGGTCGGCAAACTGTGGCTCACTCATGCGGCTTTTTGGCCCCTTGAGTGTGGTCACGAAGTTTCAATCGCACTGTACGTGCGCACCCGCACGTGGTATTTTGTGGAAGAGCCACACTCAAGGGCCGCAGTTGGCCGACCACTGTCCTAGGGCAAAGAAAATTAAGGATAAAATAAACAAATGGGACTTCATCAAAATAAAAAACGTCTGGCCCTAACTGGTGTGGCTCAGTGGATAGAGCGGCGGCCTGTGGACTGCGGGGTCCCAGGTTCGATTCCAGTGAAGGGCATATACCTTGGTTTCGGGCACATTGCCAGTAGGGGCTGTGCATGAGCCAGCTGATCGATGTTTCTCATTGATGTTTCTAACTATCCCTCTCCCTTCCTCTCTGTAAAAAATCAATAAAATATATTTTAAAAATAAATAAAAAATACAATAAAAGTCTTCTCAGCCAAAGAAACCATCAACAAAATGAAAAGGGAGCCCACTGTTTGGGAGAACATATTTGGCAATGATACATCTGATAAAGGGTTAATATCCAAAATATATAAGGAACTTAATACAACTTAACAAAAGGAAGACAATCCAATTAAAAAATGAGCGAAGGACCTAAATAGACACTTCTCCAAAGAGGACACAGATGCCCAAGAGACATATGAAAAAATGCTCAAGTCACTGATCATCAGAGAGATGCAAATTAAAACGACAATGAGGTATCACCTCACTCCTGTCAAAAAGGCTACCATCAACAAATGACAGGTGCTGGAGAGGATGCGGAGAAAAAGGAACCCTCGTGCACTGCTGGTGGGAATGCAGACTGGTGCATCCGCTGTGGAAGACAGTATGGAGTTTCCTCAAAAAATTTAATATGAAACTGCCATTTGACCTAGTAATCACACTTCTAGGAATATATCCCAAGAAACCAGAAACACCAATCAGAAAGAATGTACACACTCCTGTGTTGGTAGCAGCACAAGTTACAATAGCTAAGATCTGGAAACAGTTCCAGTGCCCACAAATCTATGAGTGGGTAAAATTTGTGGTACATTTACACCAGTGATGGCGAACCTTTTGAGCTCGGCGTGTCAGCATTTTGAAAAACCCTAACTTAACTCTGGTGCCATGTCACACATAAAAATTTTTTGATATTTGCAATCATAGTAAAACAAAGACATATTTTTGATATTTATTTTATATATTTAAATGCCATTTAACAAAAAAATCAAAAGAGTTTGCGTGTCACCTCTGACACGCGTGTCAGGTTTGCCATCACTGATTTACACCATGGAGTACTATGTAGCAGTAAAAAAGAAGGAACTCTTACTCTTTGAGACAGCATGGAGGGACCTGGAGAGTATTATGCTAAGCGAAATAAACCAGTTAGATAAAGACCACTATCACATGATCTCACTCATATGTGGAATCTAAAGAGCAAAATAAACTGATGAACAAAATAGATCCAGAGACATGGAAGCATGTTCCTATAGAATCTCTGAGGGAAGACGGGGAAGGTGGGTGGATGAGAAGAGATCAACCAAAGGACTTGTACGCATATATGCATAACCCATGGACACAGACCATAGGGTGGTGGAAGCCTGGGGCGGCGGTGGGAATGGGCTAGAAGGGGGTCAATGCGCAGGGGCAGGGAAGGGAACACATGTAATACTTTAAACAATATTTTAAAAGCCCAGCTGGTGTGGCTCAGTGGTTGAACGTAGACCTATGAACCAGGAAATCACCGTTCAATTCACAGTCGGGGCACATGCCCCGGTTGCAGGCTCCACCCCATTGGGGGTCATGCAGGAGGCAGCTGATCGATGATTCTTTCTCATCATTGATGTTTCTTTCTCTCTCTCTCCCCCCTTACTCCCTAAAATCAATAAAAAAATATATTTTATGTGTGTGTGTGTGTGTGTGTATGTATATATGTATGTGTATATATATATGTATATATGTGTGTGTATATATATATGTGTGTATATATATGTATATATGTGTGTGTGTATATATATATATATATATCACGTCAGTATTCAAATTTCCCTGATGGTCTCGTAATTTTTTTTATAGTTGGTTTGAATCAGAATCCAGGTAACATTTTTATCTCACATTTTGTTGCTGTCTCTTGTTTCTTTTTTTAAAACACTCTATTTTATAGTTTACATATTTTAAATGTTTTTAATTGAGAGAGAGGGAGGAGAGAGCGAGCAGAACATTGATCAGCTGCCTCCTGCACAGCTCCTACTGGGGGATGGAGCCTGAAACCTAGGCATGTGCCCTGACCAGAAATTTAACTGGTGACCTCTTGATTCATGGGTTGATGCTCAACCATTGAGCCACACCAGCCAGACTCTTGTTTGTTTTAATCTAAAGATTTCACTCTTTTTTAATTTTTGAAGGGACTGAGTTATTCATCCCTAATTGTCAATTTTACTGAATGCAACCTAAGGGCATTTAATTTTTTCCACTCTGTTCCCTATATATATATTTTTAAATATATTTTGATTTTTTTACAGAGAGAAAAGGAGAAGGATAGTTAGAAATATTGATGAGAGAGAAACATCGATCAGCTGCCTCCTGCACACCCCTACTGGGAATATGCCCGCAACCAAGGTACATGCCCTTGACCGGAATCGAACCTGGGACCCTTCAGTCTGCAGGCCGACGCTCTATCCACTGCGCCAAACCGGTTAGGGCCCTATATTTCTTATAAACAGCTCTAGAGGGGTTCTTGTTGCATTTTGCTTTTTTAAAAATTCTCACCTGAGGATATGTTTTCATTGATTTTAAAGAGAGGAAGAGGCGGGGAGAAGGGAGAGAGAGAGAGAAACATCTATGTGAGCGAGAAACATTAAATCAGTTGCCTCCAATATGAGCCCTGAGCAGGAATCAAACCCACAATCTAGGTATGTGACGTGACTGGGGAATCAAACCCAAACCTTTTGTTGTTCGTTACTATGCTCCTAGCAATTGAGCCACCTGGCCAGGGCGAATTGTGCTTTTTCACAAAACTAATTTCGTAAGTGAAATGTGTGCTTCCTATTGGATCCCATCAGGGAGCACCTAACTCCCACCTCCTCTTGTAACATGAAGACTGACTGATGGTCAGTTGGGTGCTGCCAGCCCGCCCTATTGATTGTCAAGTTCTATTTCTTTTTTTAACATGTTTTATTGATTTTTTACAGAGAGGAAGAGGGATAGAGAATTAGAAACATCGATGAGAGAGAAACATTGACCAGCTGCCTCCTGCACAACCCCTACTGGGGATGTGCCCGCAACCAAGGTACATGTCCTTGGCCAGAATCGAACCTGGGACCATTCAGTCCACAGGCCAACGCTCTATCCACTGAGCCAAACCGGGTAGGGCTCGTTTTTTCTTTCAAGTTCTCTTGTCAGCTCTTCTCTCACCATTGATCTTTACTGCCCGCCCAGATCCAGGACCCTGCTGGGAGTCACCCATGGATGCTATCCTGTCATTCCTTCTGTTCTTGGACTTACAAGAAGAAATTTCACATTCTGATAAGACCTTCTCGGCACGTATTTTGAAGTTTCTATACTGAGAGGATCCATAGTTATCTCTGTGTGAACTTTTTATGTGTTGTTAAACTTCACATGAGGATATTCATTGATTTTTAGAGAGTGGAAGGGAGGGTGGGAAGTGGGGAGAGAAAAACATCATTGTGAGAGAGACACATCAATTGGTTGCCTCCCACAGGTGCCCTGACTGAGGCTGGGATCAAACCTGCAGCCCAGGTCAGTGCCCTTGACTGGGAATTGAACTCTCAGTGCACGGCTGAATCTCTCACCACTGAGCCAAACCAGTCAGGGCTGCCTGCTGAACTTTTAATCGCTTTTGGAAGCCAAAGTAGAGGTAAAAAGGCAATAATCAACAGAGAATGGGTTCTTTTACTAGTTTCCTAAAGAATTGCTTCAAACATCTATTTCCTTTTGGTAATTTGACTACATATAGTGTTCCCAGGATCGTATTTTTAATTTTTGATTTTAGAGCAGAACACCTGCACTCATTGGTTGGTTCTTGTGCCCTGACCAGAGATTGAATCTGCAACCTCAGTGTATGGGGACAAGGCTCTTAACCAACTGAGCTGCATGGCCAGGGCAGATGGGAAGCCATTTCTGTGACAGGTTGTAAGACAGTGACTTTTAAAAAAAATATATTTTATTGGTTTTTTACAGAGAGGAAGGGATAGGGACAGAGTCAGAAACATCGATGACAGAGAAACATCGATCAGCTGCCCCCTGCACACCCCCCACTGGGGATGTGCCGGCAACCAAGGCACATGCCCTTGACCGGAATCGAACCCGGGACCCTTCAGTCTGCAGGGCGATGCTCTATGCACTGAGTCAAACCAGTCAGGGCCAGACAGTGACTTTCATCTGGTTGGTGAGGCCGTGAGACAGAGGACAACCCAGCAGGGTAACACCCCTGAGGCTACAAAGCAGATCCTCCCCCTGGAGCGGAGAGGACCTTGGACCTGGGCACAGCGACTCCAGAGGACCCAGTCAGGCCGAACTCGAGTCCTCACCCACCACAACTGAGGGGGGCGTTGTTTGGTCAGTAAGTTTTGGGAGAGTTGAAATGCAGCAGTCGATACCCATACAATATGCTTCTGCGTGTCTGAGTCACAAGTTTTTAAGTTCTGAATTCTGGAAAAAAAAACATGGGTCTGTTTGCCTGGCTGGTTTTGTCAGTAGAGAGAGCATCAGCCTGCAGGTCCTGCATTCAATTCCAGTCAAGATCACATGCTCAGGCTGTGGGCTTGATCCCCAGTAGGGGGTGTAGGAGGCAGCCAATCAGTGATCCGCTCATCATTCATGTTTCTCTCCCTCTCCCTTCCTCTCTGAAATCGATAAAAACATACAAAAAAAAGGAAAATCAAAAACATGGTCTATGTTCAAGTTTCACACAGTTCAGTATTTGTGGGCCTTCTCTGGGCCGGGCACTACGATTCACTAAAAACCCTAGGCCGTAGTCAGCAAACGGCGGCTCCTGAGCTACATGCGGCTCTTTGGCCCCTTGAGCATGGCTCTTCCACAAAATGCCACGTGCGGGCGCACGCGTACAGTGCAACTGAAGCTTCGTGGCCCATGCACACAAGTCGGTATTTTGTGGAAGAGCAGGTCTAGAATGTGAACTGGGTCCTGAGGAAAAAAAAGTTCCCCTAGCCGGTAGCTCCGTGGTTGAGCATCCACCTATGAACATGCCCAGGTTGAGGGCTCAATCCCGTGAGGGGCATGCAGGAGGCAGCACATCAATGATTCTCTCCCTTCCTCTCAAGTCAATAAAAATGCATTAAATAGGGCAACCACCACTCAGCTCTGGGATTTCTTGTGGTACCCGAGCCCAGCTATGCCCTCTAACCCCAAGCCATCGACAGGGAACTGGAGACAAGGCTCTGAAAACGCAAGCCCTGCTGGAACCTTCTCTCCACGTGGTTAACTCTTACAGCAATTTGGGTATTGCCGACTAGTTCACCTCAGTACACATGCCGACGCCACCTCAAACAGAACCATTGCAACTAGCCATCTGGTCCGCCCTTCTCCTGTTATCTCGGTGGGAGCCTATCATTTTTCCAACACCCAGCCTGGTACGTTGGTACCCAAGTTTGGCGTATGCTTGTCAGAGGACTAATGACTTGGTGTGGTCACACCCAGGACCAGTCTACTAAGAGGAACTGGACTGATGAAGTCCACAGCCACCATGACATCATCATCCAGACACTAGTGTTTGGTCAGAGCCCATGAGGACATGTAGAGGACAAACCCACTCAGGGAGGCCAGTGCATCACCTGGTCACCTCAGTAGCGTTAGGACACAAGTGATTGTTGGGACAACCAAGTCCCCAACAGGAGCCGGCCAGGTGGGGCTGCGCTGCAGGGTACGTGTTTGTGTTCCTGGCTTGCACCCCCACTGCGATTGTCCTGGGCAGGCTTATGCCCATACCTTTTGCTCATCCTGAGGTTAGGGAAGCAAAAAACTGAAATTCAACAGCAAAGTTGCCTTAGGTAATGTTACTGCTTAAAATGAAACCCTAACCCAAACAAGGACAGACAACTGTTTAGTTTTTATTTCATAATCATAAACTTAACTCTGTAATCCAGCTAGACTGGGAAAGGGGAGGGAAATTATGGAACCCAATAAACTGGCAAGAGCACAAAGATTATGGAACATTCCAAGCAAATTGGGATGAAGGGGTGCTCTCCTGAGCTACAGAAGGAATGGTCTGGTGGTTAAGATAAAACACAAGTCAAATTTATTAGAGTTGCCCACAGTCAGCAATGGTGATCTTCTTGCTGGTCTTGCCATTCTTGGACCCATAGCGCTCCATGGCTGTCACAATATCCATGCCTTCCTTCACCTGGCCAAAGACCACATGCTTGCCATCCAACCTGGAAATAGAACAAACACCACCACCAGTAACCAGAGAGAACAAGCAGCCCGCATTGTTGATTTAAGATGAGAAGAGCCCCACAAACTAATAATGCATACACCCAAGAGCACACTAGAAGGGAAGCCTGCCCTAGCTGGTTTGGCTCAGTGGATAGAGCATCAGCCTGTGGACTGAAGGGTCCCAGGTTCGATTCCAGTCAAGGGCATGTGCCTTGGTTGCGGGCACATCCCCAGTAGGGGTGTGCAGGAGGCAGCTGATCGATGTTTCTCTCATCGATGTTTCTGACTCTCTGTCCCTCTCCCGTCCTCTCTGTGGAAAATCAATAAAATATATATTTAAAAAAAAAAAGAAGGGAAGCTTATCAAATGCTTTACAAATACTGGAAACACCAGATTGACTCAAAAAAGTGGCTTAAGATTCTCCAACTGAGGCTAAACAACTGATGCTAAAAAGTTTATAATAGCCCAGCAAGGATGGGTCAGTGGTTGAGAATCAATCTATGAACCAGGTCATAGGTTCCATTCCTAGTCAGGGAATATGCCTGGGTTGCAGGCTTGATCCCCAGTGTGGGTGTGCAAGAGGCAGCTGATCAATGATTCTCTTTATTGATGTGTTTATATCTTTCGCCCTCTCTCGGAAAAAAGTTTACAATGGACCCCTAAACAGTAAGTTACATGCAAATTAGATAAAAATACTTTTAGCCTAGGCCTGGCTGGTGTGGCTCAGTGGTTGACCTATCAATCAAGTCAGGTTATATGCCCGATTTATGGGCTCAATACCCAGTGTGGGGCGTGTAAGAGGCAGCTGAGCAATGATTTTCATCATTGATGTCCGTCTCTCTCTGAAAAAACAAAACAAATCTTTTCGCCTAGCCGGTTTGACTCAGTGGATAGAGTATCGGCCTGTGGACTGAAGATTCCAATCAAGGGCACATGCCTGGGTTGCAGGCTCGATCCCCAGTAGGGGGTGTGCAGGAGGTACCTGATCAATGATTATCTCTCATCACTGATATTTTTTCCTCTCTGAAGTAAATAAAAATATATCTTAAAAAATATTACTTTAAAAAACAACACGTTTTTCATTGAGTACAGAGTGGAAGGAAGAGCGCTGGAAACATCAATGATACATAAGAATCATCAATTGGCTGCCCAACCCCCAATGCGAAACAAGCCTCCAACCTGGGCAATGTGCCCTGACCAGGCATCAACCTGTTACATCTCCTAGCTCATAAGTTGAAACAAGCCTCACCCAAACCGTTCAGACTAAAAATACTACTTTTAAGTTAACTATCCAGCAGCTGAGCCCTGGTTCACTGCTCACAGGATCTTGCTCCCTATAGCAAACGTTCTCAACTTGTAGGTATGCATGTTCTCCTACTACCCCAGATGTAAGCAGCAGGGAAAGCCTGAAGCCCAGTGGTTAGTGCTCCTTGGTTGCCCCTGCTGGGTGCTGTCCTTACCACTCAGTCTTGGCCGTGCAGATGAAAAACTGGGAGCCGTTTGTGTTCGGTCCAGCATTTGCCATGGACAAGATGCCAGGACCTGTATGTTTCAGGACAAAGTTCTCATCCTCAAATTTCTCCCCATAGATGGACTTGCCGCCTGTGCCATTGTGGCGTGTGAAGTCACCACCCTGGAAATGTGAGAGAGAGAGATCCGTCACTTTTTACAACATAATCAGAAGACGTGCCAAGTGGCAAGGTTCAAACTTCAAAACTTAAGTTTAAACTGACCAGGAAGTTTCCGTGAAACCAAAAAGGAACAGTTCATGTTTACGCATTCTCAACTGTGCTGGCTCAATCCCAAAGCTAACAACCCAAATCAAAATCCATAAACTTCATACCTGGCACATAAATCCCGGAATAATTCTGTGAAAGCAGGAACCTTTATAACCAAATCCCTTCTCCCCGGTGGTCAGAGCACGGAAGTTTTCTGGTAAAAATAAAGAAACAGGATATATGCACGTACACACCCCCCATTAACATTGGGCCGCCTTTACTAAAGGTTAAAGGAACTAACCTGCCGTCTTTGGAACCTTGTCTGCAAACAGCTGCAAGAGAAGAATGACACTTGCTTACACCTTTCATGGCTCACCGCCCGCCTTCAGGGCTCCTGAACCAAGTCCATTCTCTCACTGGAAGGGACTGAGGCCCCAACAGGCGCCCCGAGGTCCTGCCAAACATCCAGAACCCGCAGTAACTGAGACGGTGCGAGGCTTCGAAGAAGCGACTTAGGGCTTTGCAGGGTGATGTCACCCACTTCTAACGGATCCGCACCTTCTCCAATGTCCACCCGCGCCCCCGCCCCCCAGCTGGAGCCCAAGGCCCGGCTTCTCAGGCGCAGGGGCCGCCTCTGCTCCCAGCGGGGAGGGCGCCCCGCCTCCAGGGCTCCCGGCCCCTCCCGAGCGGCGCCCCCGCCTGGAGCGAGCTCTCCTGCGGGTCTCGGCAGGACAAGGTCCCGCACGGGGGCAGCCCCCCCGCGGTCACCTCCCAGTCTCGGCGGTGACGTTTCTGAGCTCGGACCCCGGGGCAGCCCCTGCGGCCCCCCTTCCGGCCGCAGCGAGGGGCAGGCCTTCCGACCGGCAGCCGTCCGCCACTGTCGCCCAGGGCCCCGCGGGCTCTCCGTCTCGCTGCGCCCGCCGCCCTCCCGGCACTACCGCGTCACCGGGCCCGGGGCCCGGCCAAGTTTCCACGTGGGCCCTTGACAGGCGGTGACTCAGGCGGGCGGCCCGACTGGCACGGAAGCGCCTGTCCCACGAGGCCGCGGAGCCCGCCACCGGCCGCGCCGCCGACAGGACGCCTGCGCCCTCGCCCTGCACGAAGCCCCGCGTCCTGAGCGCCGGGGCGCTGGAGGCGGAGGCCACGCCGGGAAGGTGGACGCGGTCCCCACCGCCTGGTCCAAGGGCGTCGTCACCGCGCGGGAGGCGGGCCGCGGCGCTAGCTGCTTCCGCCGGGTCGGGAGCGCGCCCGGGCCCGCGGCGGCCCCACCGCCCGTCCTCCCTGCCGCAGACGCAGTCACGGGGCCCGGCCCCGGGGAGGGAGGTGCGCCCTGGGGGGCGGCCGCCGCGCGGGGCCCGCCAAGCGCTCAGGACGGCGCCCGCCGTCCGGTAGCGGCGTTGCCGACCCCGCAGGGCCCGTGGCGGCCAACGGCTCGCGGTCCGAGCACGTGCGCGGCCGGAAGGGCGCGGCCGCCCCTCCCCCTGCCTTTGTCTGCCGCCACCCCCGGCTCCCAAAATGGCCCCTCGCAGGAAATGGCGCCGCCGCGCTCCTCGGCGGCCGCCCGCCCGGCCCCTCGGCCGCGGCCCCGACCCCCGCCCACGCCGCCCGCCGGACCTCGAAGGAGACGCGGCCCAGGGGCTCGCCGTCGGCGGCGATGTCGAAGTACACGGTGGGGTTCACCATGGCTAGTCTCGGACGGCTTCGGGGCGGCAGCGTCTGCAAAGCGGCACGAGCGCCGCCGTCCGCCCTTCTTATAGCCGCGCCGGGCCCCGCCCCCTACCGGTCGCGCGCCGCTACCCGGGCCAATCGCGACCGCGCGCCGGCCCAAATGACGGTTCTGCCGGCCTATGGGCAGAGACGGCACTGGGGGGGGGGGGGGGGGCGAGAACGCAGGCGCGCGTGCGCACTGGCGCTGCCCAGCAGGTTCCCGCCTGCGGGCTCCGTCGCGCACTGCGGCGTGGGGTCGGGCGGGAGCCGCGGACGCGCCTCGGGTGGGGCGGGGCGTGGGAGCGCGGGGAGCCGAGGGCCCGCGGAGGGGGAGCCCCCACCCCGCCCGGCGTCGCCCCACTGCGCGGAGGGGCCGCTGAGGCGGGCGCAGGCCTCAAGGTCGCGCGGCGCGCGGAGGTCGCTCGGAGCCCGGGGCCGGGAGGGAGGCGTGGGCGCGGCGGGAGGAGACGGACGCTCCGGAACGCCCTACTTTCCCCAACACCGCGCCCGCCTGCGCCTCGGAGGGCGGCCCCGCGGCGGCCGGTTGGCGCCCCGCCTGTGCGGGCTGCACGCGCCCGACGCCCCCCGCCCCCCGCGGCGGAACCGAGCGGGACCCCGAGAAGGCGGAGCCGCTGTGTCAGTGCGTCCCACCGCCCGGACGCCCGCCCCGTCACGGCCGCAGCGAGCGCACCGGCGGCCTGTTCGCTCAGAAAACCTGGGCGCGAGGTCCGCGTGCGCCCGGGGCCCCTCGGCCGCCGCACACCGGCGACCTGGGCCGGTTTCCTCTGCGGAGCGGGCCGGGCCCAGCGCCTGGCGGTCGGTCACGGTCCTCCCGGCCCCACCGGCCGAGGCGGACAGTCAGGGTCCGGGGTGACCCGGCGAAAGCGACTGGCTTCATCCGACACAGGCGCCAGGTGCTGGGCACACACTCCGCCCGCCTCCCTCCCCTCTCACCCCGGGGAATGAAGGAGTGAGTGAATGAACGAGTGAATGAATGAACGAGTGAATGAATGAGTGAATGCAGACTGTCTAATACCAGCTGCGGGCGCCCTCCCCCGGCTCCAGGGTCCTGCCTCCTCCTGTCACCACGGGCACCGCCTCGGCCCGCTCACCGCCCACCGGCCACAGCAGGGACACCCGGACGGGCCGCGTTGTTTAAGGGGCAGATGTCGCGGATCCTCGATCGGCATGACCCGTGGACCTGGACTTCCTCACGGATCAGACGTCAGCAGGCCCGGGACCCCCGGGATGTGGGGACCCCGGGGTGTGGGGCGCCTGTGCCTGATTTGGACCCTTCAGGCCCAAAAGCGAACTCACGGCGCCCGGGCCTGGCTCGCAGGGTCCGTCCGGCCAGCAGAGCTCCCTCCCTCGCTGGTGGATGTGGCCGCGACACACAAACGCTGCTCAGAAACGTCCCTGCGCGAGAGGATGTCCCGGGAGAAGCCGTCGATGAGCCACAAACACCCTCTGGAAGGGGCGCCGCGCCGGCTCCTCGGGCCCAGCCTGGCCCTCCTGCCGCCCTGTTCCTGCTCACAACCCGGACGCGGCCCGATGACGGCCCGTGACACCACCGTCCGCAGACCCGGGCCTCCTCCCGCGCCTCCCCCCATCACCTCCTGCTCCCGCGGCCGAGGCGGCCTGAGTGTCCCCGCCATTTCTCCAGCTCCCACCTTCCCCCTTGAGCCGTTTCACAGGCTTCTCGCGTGTCCGAGTTGTGTCTTGTTCCTTACACACCTGCCACGGTGACCCTCATCCATTCCATGGCTCAGGTCTCCAGGGGACTTGGGGCCCCCGCTCCCTCGCAGGGCTCCCCTCGGACCTCCCCTCCATCCCCCCTCCCCTCTGTCCCCCCCTCCCCTCCGTCCCCCCCTGTCCTCCGTCCCCCCTCACCTCTGTCCCCCCCTCCCCTCCGTCCCCCCTCCCCTCCGTCCCCCCTCTCCTCCATCCCCCCCTCCCCTCCGTCCCCCCCTGTCCCCCCCTCCCCTCCATCCCCCCTCCCCTCTGTCCCCCCCTCCCCTCCGTCCCCCCCTGTCCCCCCTTCCCCTCTGTCCCCCCTTCCCCTCCGTCCCCCCTTCCCCTCCGTCCCCCCCTGTCCCCCCTTCCCCTCCGTCCCCCCTTCCCCTCCGTCCCCCCCTCCCCTCCGTCCCCCCCTCCCCTCCGTCCCCCCCTCCCCTCCGTCCCCCCCTCCCCTCCGTCCCCCCTTCCCCTCCGTCCCCCCCTCCCCTCCGTCCCCCCC
This sequence comes from Myotis nattereri, assembly GCF_964212035.1. NCBI lineage: Eukaryota > Metazoa > Chordata > Mammalia > Chiroptera > Vespertilionidae > Myotis > Myotis nattereri. Next base: position 83,272,486 of record NC_138086.1, read on the forward strand.
TCCCCTCCGTCCCCCCCTCCCCTCCGTCCCCCCCTCCCCTCCGTCCCCCCTCCCCTCCGTCCCCCCCTCCCCTCCGTCCCCCCTTCCCCTCCGTCCCCCCCTCCCCTCCGTCCCCCCCTCCCCTCCGTCCCCCCTCCCCTCCGTCCCCCCCTCCCCTCCGTCCCCCCCTCCCCTCCGTCCCCCCTTCCCCTCCGTCCCCCCCTCCCCTCCGTCCCCCCTCCCCTCCGTCCCCCCCTCCCCTCCGTCCCCCCCTCCCCTCCGTCCCCCCTCCCCTCCGTCCCCCCCTCCCCTCCGTCCCCCCTCCCCTCCGTCCCCCCCTCCCCTCCGTCCCCCCTTCCCCTCCGTCCCCCCTCCCCTCCGTCCCCCCTTCCCCTCCGTCCCCCCTCCCCTCCGTCCCCCCTTCCCCTCCGTCCCCCCTTCCCCTCCGTCCCCCCCTCCCCTCCGTCCCCCCCTCCCCTCCGTCCCCCCTTCCTCTCCGTCCCCCCTCCCCTCCGTCCCCCCCTCCCCTCCGTCCCCCCTCCCCTCCGTCCCCCCTCCCCTCCGTCCCCCCTTCCCCTCCGTCCCCCCCTCCCCTCCGTCCCCCCTCCCCTCCGTCCCCCCTCCCCTCCGTCCCCCCTCCCCTCCGTCCCCCCCTCCCCTCCGTCCCCCCCTCCCCTCCGTCCCCCCTCCCCTCCGTCCCCCCTCCCCTCCGTCCCCCCTCCCCTCCGTCCCCCCCTCCCCTCCGTCCCCCCTTCCTCTCCGTCCCCCCTCCCCTCCGTCCCCCCCTCCCCTCCGTCCCCCCTCCCCTCCGTCCCCCCCTCCCCTCCGTCCCCCCCTCCCCTCCGTCCCCCCTCCCCTCCGTCCCCCCCTCCCCTCCGTCCCCCCCTCCCCTCCGTCCCCCCTCCCCTCTGTCCCCCCCTCCCCTCCGTCCCCCCTCCCCTCCGTCCCCCCTCCCCTCCGTCCCCCCCTCCCCTCCGTCCCCCCCTCCCCTCCGTCCCCCCTTCCCCTCCGTCGCCCCTCCCCTCCGTCCCCCCTCCCCTCCGTCCCCCCCTCCCCTCCGTCCCCCCTCCCCTCCGTCCCCCCCTCCCCTCCGTCCCCCCTTCCCCTCCGTCCCCCCCTCCCCTCCGTCCCCCCTCCCCTCCGTCCCCCCTCCCCTCCGTCCCCCCCTCCCCTCCGTCCCCCCTCCCCTCCGTCCCCCCCTCCCCTCCGTCCCCCCTTCCCCTCCGTCCCCCCCTCCCCTCCGTCCCCCCCTCCCCTCCGTCCCCCCTCCCCTCCGTCCCCCCTCCCCTCCGTCCCCCCTTCCCCTCCGTCCCCCCTTCCCCTCCGTCCCCCCTTCCCCTCCGTCCCCCCTTCCCCTCCGTCCCCCCCTCCCCTCCGTCCCCCCCTCCCCTCCGTCCCCCCTCCCCTCCGTCCCCCCTCCCCTCCGTCCCCCCTCCCCTCCGTCCCCCCCTCCCCTCCGTCCCCCCTCCCCTCCGTCCCCCCCTCCCCTCCGTCCCCCCCTCCCCTCCGTCCCCCCCTCCCCTCCGTCCCCCCTTCCCCTCTGTCCCCCCCTCCCCTCCGTCCCCCCTCCCCTCTGTCCCCCCCTCCCCTCCGTCCCCCCCTCCCCTCCGTCCCCCCTTCCTCTCCGTCCCCCCTCCCCTCCGTCCCCCCCTCCCCTCCGTCCCCCCCTCCCCTCCGTCCCCCCTCCCTCCGTCCCCCTCCCCTCCGTCCCCCCTCCCCTCCGTCCCCCCTCCCCTCCGTCCCCCCTCCCCTCCGTCCCCCCTCCCCTCCGTCCCCCCCTCCCCCTCCGTCCCCCCCTCCCCTCCGTCCCCCCTCCCCTCCGTCCCCCCTCCCCTCCGTCCCCCCTCCCCTCCGTCCCCCCCTCCCCTCCGTCCCCCCTCCCCTCCGTCCCCCCCCTCCCCGTCCCCCCCTCCCCTCCGTCCCCCTCCCCTCCGTCCCCCCTCCCCTCCGTCCCCCCTCCCCTCCGTCCCCCCTCCCCTCCGTCCCCCCTCCCTCCGTCCCCCTCCCCTCCGTCCCCTCCCCTCCGTCCCCCCTCCCCTCCGTCCCCCCTCCCCTCCGTCCCCCCTTCCCCTCCGTCCCCCCTTCCCCCTCCGTCCCCCCTCCCCTCCGTCCCCCCCTCCCCTCCGTCCCCCCTCCCCTCCGTCCCCCCTCCCCTCCGTCCCCCCTTCCCCTCCGTCCCCCCTTCCCCTCCGTCCCCCTTCCCCTCCGTCCCCCTTCCCCTCCGTCCCCCCTCCCCTCCGTCCCCCCTCCCCTCCGTCCCCCCTCCCCTCCGTCCCCCCTCCCCTCCGTCCCCCCTCCCCTCCGTCCCCCCCTCCCCTCCGTCCCCCCTCCCCTCCGTCCCCCCTCCCCTCCGTCCCCCTTCCCCTCCGTCGCCCCTCCCCTCCGTCCCCCCCTCCCCTCCGTCCCCCCCTCCCCCTCCGTCCCCCTCCCCTCCGTCCCCCCTCCCCTCCGTCCCCCCTCCCCTCCGTCCCCCCTTCCCCTCCGTCCCCCCCTCCCCTCCGTCCCCCCTCCCCTCCGTCCCCCCTCCCCTCCGTCCCCCCTCCCCTCCGTCCCCCCTTCCCCTCCGTCCCCCCTTCCCCTCCGTCCCCCCTCCCCTCCGTCCCCCTCCCCTCCGTCCCCCCTCCCCTCCGTCCCCCCTTCCCTCCGTCCCCCCTTCCCCTCCGTCCCCCCCTCCCCTCCGTCCCCCCTCCCCTCCGTCCCCCCTCCCCTCCGTCCCCCCCTCCCCTCCGTCCCCCCTCCCCTCCGTCCCCCCCTCCCCTCCGTCCCCCCTCCCCTCCGTCCCCCCTCCCCTCCGTCCCCCCTCCCCTCCGTCCCCCCTCCGTCCCCCCCTCCCCTCCGTCCCCCCCTCCCCTCCGTCCCCCCCTCCCCTCCGTCCCCCCTCCCCTCTGTCCCCCCCTCCCCTCCGTCCCCCCTCCCCTCCGTCCCCCCTCCCCTCCGTCCCCCCCTCCTCTCCGTCCCCCCTTCCTCTCCGTCCCCCCCTCCCCTCCGTCCCCCCTTCCCCTCCGTCCCCCCCTCCCCCTCCGTCCCCCCTTCCCCTCCGTCCCCCCTCCCCTCCGTCCCCCCCTCCTCTCCGTCCCCCCTTCCTCTCCGTCCCCCCTCCCCTCCGTCCCCCCTTCCCCTCCGTCCCCCCCTCCCCTCCGTCCCCCCCTCCCCTCCGTCCCCCCTCCCCTCCGTCCCCCCTCCCCTCCGTCCCCCCTCCCCTCCGTCCCCCCCTCCCCTCCGTCCCCCCCTCCCCTCCGTCCCCCCTCCCCTCCGTCCCCCCTCCCCTCCGTCCCCCCCTCCTCTCCGTCCCCCCTTCCTCTCCGTCCCCCCTCCCCTCCGTCCCCCCTCCCCTCCGTCCCCCCCTCCCCTCCGTCCCCCCCTCCCCTCCGTCCCCCCTCCCCTCCGTCCCCCCTTCCTCTCCGTCCCCCCTCCCCTCCGTCCCCCCCTCCCCTCCGTCCCCCCTCCCCTCCGTCCCCCCCTCCCCTCCGTCCCCCCTCCCCTCCGTCCCCCCCTCCTCTCCGTCCCCCCTTCCTCTCCGTCCCCCCTCCCCTCCGTCCCCCCTTTCCCCTCCGTCCCCCCTTCCCCTCCGTCCCCCCCTCCCCTCCGTCCCCCCCTCCCCTCCGTCCCCCCCTCCCCTCCGTCCCCCCCTCCCCTCCGTCCCCCCTTCCCCTCCGTCCCCCCTTCCTCTCCGTCCCCCCTCCCCTCCGTCCCCCCCTCCCCTCCGTCCCCCCTCCCCTCCGTCCCCCCTCCCCTCCGTCCCCCCTCCCCTCCGTCCCCCCTCCCCTCCGTCCCCCCCTCCCCTCCGTCCCCCCCTCCCCTCCGTCCCCCCTTCCCCTCCGTCCCCCCTTCCCCTCCGTCCCCCCCTCCCCTCCGTCCCCCCCTCCCCTCCGTCCCCCCCTCCCCTCCGTCCCCCCTCCCCTCCGTCCCCCCCTCCCCTCCGTCCCCCCTCCCCTCCGTCCCCCCCTCCTCTCCGTCCCCCCTTCCCCTCCGTCCCCCCTCCCCTCCGTCCCCCCTCCCCTCCGTCCCCCCTCCCCTCCGTCCCCCCCTCCCCTCCGTCCCCCCTTCCCCTCCGTCCCCCCTCCCCTCCGTCCCCCCTTCCCCTCCGTCCCCCCTTCCCCTCCGTCCCCCCTTCCCCTCCGTCCCCCCCTTCCCCTCCGTCCCCCCCTCCCCTCCGTCCCCCCTTCCCCTCCGTCCCCCCTCCTCCCCTCCCTCCGTCCCCCCTTCCCCTCCGTCCCCCCTTCCCCTCCGTCCCCCCTTCCCCTCCGTCCCCCCTTCCCCTCCGTCCCCCCCTCCCCTCCGTCCCCCCCTCCCCTCCGTCCCCCCCTCCCCTCCGTCCCCCCCTCCCCTCCGTCCCCCCCTCCCCTCCGTCCCCCCTCCCCTCCGTCCCCCCTCCCCTCCGTCCCCCCTCCCCTCCGTCCCCCCTCCCCTCCGTCCCCCCCTCCCCTCCGTCCCCCCTTCCCCTCCGTCCCCCCTCCCCTCCGTCCCCCCCTCCCCTCCGTCCCCCCTCCCCTCCGTCCCCCCCTCCCTCCGTCCCCCCTCCCCTCCGTCCCCCCTTCCCTCCGTCCCCCCTCCCCTCCGTCCCCCCTCCCCTCCGTCCCCCTGCCCCTCCGTCCCCCCCTCCCCTCCGTCCCCCCCTCCCCTCCCCTCCCCTCCGTCCCCCCCTCCCCTCCGTCCCCCCTTCCCCTCCGTCCCCCCTTCCCCTCCGTCCCCCCTCCCCTCCGTCCCCCCCTCCCCTCCGTCCCGTCCCCCCCTCCCCTCCGTCCCCCCCTCCCCTCCGTCCCCCCCTCCCCTCCGTCCCCCCCTCCCCTCCGTCCCCCCCTCCCCTCCGTCCCCCCCTCCCCTCCGTCCCCCCTTCCTCTCCGTCCCCCCTTCCTCTCCGTCCCCCCTCCCCTCCGTCCCCCCTCCCCTCCGTCCCCCCTCCCCTCCGTCCCCCCTCCCCTCCGTCCCCCCCTCCCCTCCGTCCCCCCTCCCCTCCGTCCCCCCCTCCCCTCCGTCCCCCCTTCCCCTCCGTCCCCCCTTCCCCTCCGTCCCCCCCTCCCCTCCGTCCCCCCCTCCCCTCCGTCCCCCCCTCCCCTCCGTCCCCCCCTCCCCTCCGTCCCCCCCTCCCCTCCGTCCCCCCTCCCCTCCGTCCCCCCTTCCCCTCCGTCCCCCCTCCCCTCCGTCCCCCCCTCCCCTCCGTCCCCCCTTCCCCTCCGTCCCCCCTTCCCCTCCGTCCCCCCCTCCCCTCCGTCCCCCCCTCCCCTCCGTCCCCCCTTCCCCTCCGTCCCCCCCTCCCCTCCGTCCCCCCCTCCCCTCCGTCCCCCCTCCCCTCCGTCCCCCCTTCCCCTCCGTCCCCCCTCCCCTCCGTCCCCCCCTCCCCTCCGTCCCCCCTTCCCCTCCGTCCCCCCTTCCCCTCCGTCCCCCCCTCCCCTCCGTCCCCCCCTCCCCTCCGTCCCCCCTTCCCCTCCGTCCCCCCCTCCCCTCCGTCCCCCCCTCCCCTCCGTCCCCCCTTCCTCTCCGTCCCCCCTCCCCTCCGTCCCCCCTTCCCCTCCGTCCCCCCTTCCCCTCCGTCCCCCCCTCCCCTCCGTCCCCCCCTCCCCTCCGTCCCCCCTTCCTCTCCGTCCCCCCCTCCCCTCCGTCCCCCCCTCCCCTCCGTCCCCCCCTCCCCTCCGTCCCCCCTTCCCCTCCGTCCCCCCTTCCCCTCCGTCCCCCCTTCCCCTCCGTCCCCCCCTCCCCTCCGTCCCCCCTCCCCTCCGTCCCCCCCTCCCCTCCGTCCCCCCCTCCCCTCCGTCCCCCCCTCCCCTCCGTCCCCCCCTCCCCTCCGTCCCCCCTCCCCTCTGTCCCCCCCTCCCCTCCGTCCCCCCCTGTCCCCCCTTCCCCTCCGTCCCCCCTTCCCCTCCGTCCCCCCCTCCCCTCCGTCCCCCCCTCCCCTCCGTCCCCCCCTCCCCTCCGTCCCCCCCTCCCCTCCGTCCCCCCTCCCCTCCGTCCCCCCCTCCCCTCCGTCCCCCCTCCCCTCCGTCCCCCCCTCCCCTCCGTCCCCCCCTCCCCTCCGTCCCCCCTCCCCTCCGTCCCCCCCTCCCCTCCGTCCCCCCTCCCCTCCGTCCCCCCCTCCCCTCCGTCCCCCCTCCCCTCCGTCCCCCCTCCCCTCCGTCCCCCCCTCCCCTCCGTCCCCCCTCCCCTCCGTCCCCCCTCCCCTCCGTCCCCCCTCCCCTCCGTCCCCCCCTCCCCTCCGTCCCCCCTCCCCTCCGTCCCCCCTCCCCTCCGTCCCCCCCTCCCCTCCGTCCCCCCTCCCCTCCGTCCCCCCTCCCCTCCGTCCCCCCCTCCCCTCCGTCCCCCCTCCCCTCCGTCCCCCCCTCCCCTCCGTCCCCCCTCCCCTCCGTCCCCCCTCCCCTCCGTCCCCCCCTCCCCTCCGTCCCCCCTCCCCTCCGTCCCCCCTCCCCTCCGTCCCCCCCTCCCCTCCGTCCCCCCCTCCCCTCCGTCCCCCCTTCCCCTCCGTCCCCCCTCCCCTCCGTCCCCCCTTCCCCTCCGTCCCCCCTCCCCTCCGTCCCCCCCTCCCCTCCGTCCCCCCTCCCCTCCGTCCCCCCCTCCCCTCCGTCCCCCCCTCCCCTCCGTCCCCCCTTCCCCTCCGTCCCCCCTCCCCTCCGTCCCCCCTTCCCCTCCGTCCCCCCTCCCCTCCGTCCCCCCCTCCCCTCCGTCCCCCCTCCCCTCCGTCCCCCCCTCCCCTCCGTCCCCCCTCCCCTCCGTCCCCCCCTCCCCTCCGTCCCCCCTCCCCTCCGTCCCCCCCTCCCCTCCGTCCCCCCTCCCCTCCGTCCCCCCCTCCTCTCCGTCCCCCCCTCCCCTCCGTCCCCCCTCCCCTCCGTCCCCCCTCCCCTCCGTCCCCCCTCCCCTCCGTCCCCCCCTCCCCTCCGTCCCCCCCTCCCCTCCATCCCCCCTCCCCTCCGTCCCCCCTCCCCTCCGTCCCCCCCTCCCCTCCGTCCCCCCCTCCCCTCCGTCCCCCCTCCCCTCCGTCCCCCCTCCCCTCCGTCCCCCCCTCCCCTCCGTCCCCCCTCCCCTCCGTCCCCCCTCCCCTCCGTCCCCCCTCCCCTCCGTCCCCCCTCCCCTCCGTCCCCCCCTCCCCTCCGTCCCCCCCTCCCCTCCGTCCCCCCTCCCCTCCGTCCCCCCTCCCCTCCGTCCCCCCCTCCCCTCCGTCCCCCCTCCCCTCCGTCCCCCCTCCCCTCCGTCCCCCCTCCCCTCCGTCCCCCCCTCCCCTCCGTCCCCCCTCCCCTCCGTCCCCCCTCCCCTCCGTCCCCCCCTCCCCTCCGTCCCCCCTCCCCTCCGTCCCCCCTCCCCTCCGTCCCCCCCTCCCCTCCGTCCCCCCCTCCCCTCCGTCCCCCCTCCCCTCCGTCCCCCCTCCCCTCCGTCCCCCCCTCCCCTCCGTCCCCCCCTCCCCTCCGTCCCCCCTCCCCTCCGTCCCCCCTCCCCTCCGTCCCCCCTCCCCTCCGTCCCCCCTCCCCTCCGTCCCCCCCTCCCCTCCGTCCCCCCCTCCCCTCCGTCCCCCCTCCCCTCCGTCCCCCCTCCCCTCCGTCCCCCCCTCCCCTCCGTCCCCCCTCCCCTCCGTCCCCCCTCCCCTCCGTCCCCCCCTCCCCTCCGTCCCCCCCTCCCCTCCGTCCCCCCCTCCCCTCCGTCCCCCCTCCCCTCCGTCCCCCCTCCCCTCCGTCCCCCCCTCCCCTCCGTCCCCCCTCCCCTCCGTCCCCCCTCCCCTCCGTCCCCCCCTCCCCTCCGTCCCCCCTCCCCTCCGTCCCCCCTCCCCTCCGTCCCCCCCTCCCCTCCGTCCCCCCCTCCCCTCCGTCCCCCCCTCCCCTCCGTCCCCCCTCCCCTCCGTCCCCCCCTCCCCTCCGTCCCCCCCTCCCCTCCGTCCCCCCTCCCCTCCGTCCCCCCTTCCCCTCCGTCCCCCCCTCCCCTCCGTCCCCCCTCCCCTCCGTCCCCCCCTCCCCTCCGTCCCCCCTCCCCTCCGTCCCCCCCTGTCCTCCGTCCCCCCTTCCTCTCC